>NC_136307.1:11905240-12088150 GCF_964198595.1 Lampetra fluviatilis | reverse complement strand
CCCCTCCCACATCTCCCACTCCCCTCACCCCCTCCCACGTCTCCCCCTCCCCTCACTCCCTCCCACATCTCCCACTCCCCCTCCACCCCTCCCACATCTCCCACCCCCTCAACCCTCCCACATCTCCCCCTCCCCACACTCCTCCCACACTCCCACTCCCCACACCCCTCCCACTCTCCCACTCCCCCACTCCCTCCCACATCACCCACTCCCCACACCCCCTCCCACTCTCCCCCCTCCCCTCACCTCCCCACATCTCCCACACCCCTCACTCCCTCCCACATCTCCCACTCCCCTCACCCCCACCCCCTCCCCACACTCCCCCCACACCTCCCACTCCCCTCACTCCCTCCCACATCTCCCACTCCCCTCAATCCCTCCCACATCTCCCCCTCCCCTCACTCCCTCCCACATCTCCCACTCCCCTCACCCCCTCCCACGTCTCCCACTCCCCTCACTCCCTCCCACATCTCCCACTCCCCTCACCCCCTCCCACATCTCCCACTCCCCCTCACTCCCTCCCACATCTCCCACTCCCCTCACTCCCTCCCACATCTCCCACTCCCCTCACACCCTCCACATCCCCTCCCTCACTCCCACATCTCCCACTCCCTCACCCCCTCCCACATCTCCCACTCCCCTCACTCCCTCCCACATCTCCCACTCCCTCCCACATCTCCCACTCCCCTCACTCCCTCCCACGTCTCCCCCTCCCCTCACTCCCTCCCACATCTCCCACTCCCCTCACTCCCTCCCACATCTCCCACTCCCTCCCACATCTCCCACTCCCCTCACTCCCTCCCACATCTCCCACTCCCCTCACTCCCTCCCACATCTCCCCCTCCCCTCACTCCCTCCCACATCTCCCACTCCCCTCACTCCCTCCCACGTCTCCCCCTCCCCTCACTCCCTCCCACATCTCCCCTCCCCTCACTCCCTCCCACATCTCCCACTCCCCTCACCCCCTCCCACATCTCCCACTCCCCTAACTCCGTCCCACATCTCCCACTCCCCTCACTCCCTCCCACATCTCCCACTCCCCTAACTCCGTCCCACATCTCCCACTCCCCTCACTCCCTCCCACATCACCCACTCCCCTCAATCCCTCCCACATCTCCCCCTCCCCTCACTATCTCCCACATCTCCCACTCCCCTCACTCCCTCCCACATCTCCCACTCCCTCCCACATCTCCCACTCCCCTCACTCCCTCCCACATCTCCCACTCCCCTCACTCCCTCCCACATCACCCACTCCCCTCAATCCCTCCCACATCTCCCCCTCCCCTCACTCCCTCCCACATCTCCCACTCCCCTCACTCCCTCCCACATCTCCCACTCCCTCCCACATCTCCCACTCCCCTCACTCCCTCCCACATCTCCCACTCCCCTCACTCCCTCCCACATCTCCCCCTCCCCTCACTCCCTCCCACATCTCCCACTCCCCTCACTCCCTCCCACGTCTCCCCCTCCCCTCACTCCCTCCCACATCTCCCCCTCCCCTCACTCCCTCCCACATCTCCCACTCCCCTCACCCCCTCCCACATCTCCCACTCCCCTAACTCCGTCCCACATCTCCCACTCCCCTCACTCCCTCCCACATCTCCCACTCCCCTCACCCCCTCCCACATCTCCCACTCCCCTAACTCCGTCCCACATCTCCCACTCCCCTCACTCCCTCCCACATCACCCACTCCCCTCAATCCCTCCCACATCTCCCCCTCCCCTCACTATCTCCCACATCTCCCACTCCCCTCACCCCCTCCCACGTCTCCCACTCCCCTCACTCCCTCCCACATCTCCCACTCCCCTCACCCCCTCCCACGTCTCCCCCTCCCCTCACTCCCTCCCACATCTCCCCCTCCCCTCACTCCCTCCCACATCTCCCACTCCCCTCACTCCCTCCCACATCTCCCCCTCCCCTCACTCCCTCCCACATCTCCCACTCCCCTCACCCTCCCACTCCCCTCACTCCCTCCCACATCTCCCACTCCCCTCACTCCCTCCCACATCTCCCACTCCCCTCACCCCCTCCCACATCTCCCACTCCCCTCACTCCCTCCCACATCTCCCACTCCCCTCACTCCCTCCCACATCTCCCACTCCCCTCACTCCCTCCCACATCTCCCCCTCCACTCACTCCCCACATCTCCCACTCCCCTCACCCCCTCCCACATCTCCCACTCCCCTCACTCCCTCCCACATCTCCCACTCCCTCCCACATCTCCCACTCCCCTCACTCCCTCCCACGTCTCCCCCTCCCCTCACTCCCTCCCACATCTCCCACTCCCCTCACTCCCTCCCACATCTCCCACTCCCTCCCACATCTCCCACTCCCCTCACTCCCTCCCACATCTCCCACTCCCCTCACTCCCTCCCACGTCTCCCCCTCCCCTCACTCCCTCCCACATCTCCCCCTCCCCTCACTCCCTCCCACATCTCCCACTCCCCTCACCCCCTCCCACATCTCCCACTCCCCTCACTCCCTCCCACTCCCCTCACTCCCTCCCACATCTCCCACTCCCCTCAATCCCTCCCACATCTCCCCCTCCCCTCACTCCCTCCCACATCTCCCACTCCCCTCACCCCCTCCCACGTCTCCCACTCCCCTCACTCCCTCCCACATCTCCCACTCCCCTCACCCCCTCCCACGTCTCCCCCTCCCCTCACTCCCTCCCACATCTCCCACTCCCCTCACTCCCTCCCACATCTCTCACTCCCCTCACCCCCTCCCACGTCTCCCCCTCCCCTCACTCCCTCCCACATCTCCCACTCCCCTCACTCCCTCCCACATCTCCCACTCCCCTCAATCCCTCCCACATCTCCCCCTCCCCTCACTCCCTCCCACATCTCCCACTCCCCTCACCCCCTCCCACGTCTCCCACTCCCCTCACTCCCTCCCACATCTCCCACTCCCCTCACCCCCTCCCACGTCTCCCCCTCCCCTCACTCCCTCCCACATCTCCCACTCCCCTCACTCCCTCCCACATCTCCCACTCCCCTCACCCCCTCCCACGTCTCCCCCTCCCCTCACTCCTCCCTCCCACATCTCCCACTCCCCTCACTCCCTCCCACATCTCCCACTCCCCTCAATCCCTCCCACATCTCCCCCTCCCCTCACTCCCTCCCACATCTCCCACTCCCCTCACCCCCTCCCACGTCTCCCACTCCCCTCACTCCCTCCCACATCTCCCACTCCCCTCACCCCCTCCCACGTCTCCCCCTCCCCTCACTCCCTCCCACATCTCCCACTCCCCTCACTCCCTCCCACATCTCCAATCCCCTCCCCCTCCCCCTCCCCTCACTCCCTCCCACATCTCCCACTCCCCTCACTCCCTCCCACATCTCCCACTCCCCTAATCCCTCCCACATCTCCCCCTCCCCTCACTCCCTCCCACATCTCCCACTCCCCTCACCCCCTCCCACGTCTCCCACTCCCCTCACTCCCTCCCACATCTCCCACTCCCCTCACCCCCTCCCACGTCTCCCCCTCCCCTCACTCCCTCCCACATCTCCCACTCCCCTCACTCCCTCCCACATCTCCCACTCCCCTCACTCCCTCCCACATCTCCCATCCCCTCACTCCCTCCCACGTCTCCCACTCCCCTCACTCACTCCCACATCTCCCACTCCCCTCACTCCCTCCCACATCTCCCACTCCCCTCACTCCCTCCCACGTCTCCCACTCCCCTCACTCCCTCCCACATCTCCCACTCCCCTCACTCCCTCCCACATCTCCCACTCCCCTCACCCCCTCCCACGTCTCCCACTCCCCTCACTCCCTCCCACATCTCCCACTCCCCTCACCCCCTCCCACGTCTCCCACTCCCCTCACTCCCTCCCACATCTCCCACTCCCCTCAGTCCCTCCCACATCTCCCACTCCCCTCACCCCCTCCCACGTCTCCCCCTCCCCTCACTCCCTCCCACATCTCCCCCTCCCCTCACCCCCTCCCACATCTCCCCCTCCCCTCACCCCCTCCCACATCTCCCACTCCCCTCACTCCCTCCCACATCTCCCACTCCCCTCACTCCCTCCCACGTCTCCCACTCCCCTCACTCCCTCCCACGTCTCCCACTCCCCTCACTCCCTCCCACATCTCCCACTCCCCTCACTCCCTCCCACATCTCCCACTCCCTCCCACATCTCCCACTCCCCTCACTCCCTCCCACATCTCCCACTCCCCTCACCCCCTCCCACGTCTCCCCTCACTCCCTCCCACGTCTCCCCCTCCCCTCACTCCCTCCCACATCTCCCACTCCCCTCACTCCCTCCCACGTCTCCCCCTCCCCTCACTCCCTCCCACGTCTCCCCCTCCCCTCACCCCCTCCCACGTCTCCCACTCCCCTCACTCCCTCCCACGTCTCCCCCTCCCCTCACTCCCTCCCACATCTCCCACTCCCCTCACTCCCTCCCACGTCTCCCCCTCCCCTCACTCCTCCCACATCTCCCACTCCCCTCACTCCCTCCCACATCTCCCACTCCCCTCACTCCCTCCCACATCTCCCACTCCCCTCACTCCCTCCCACGTCTCCCACTCCCCTCACTCCCTCCCACATCTCCCACTCCCCTCACTCCTCCCACGTCTCCCCCTCCCTCACTCCCTCCACATCTCCCACTCCCCTCACTCCCTCCCACGTCTCCCCCCTCCCCTCACTCCCTCCCACATCTCCCACTCCCCTCACTCCCTCCCACGTCTCCCACTCCCCTCACTCCCTCCCACGTCTCCCACTCCCCTCACTCCCCTCCCACGTCTCCCACTCCCCTCACTCCCTCCCACATCTCCCCCTCCCTCACCCCTCCCCATCCCTCACTCCTCCACATCTCCCCTCCCTCACTCCCTCCCACATCTCCCCTCCCTCACCCCTCCCACATCTCCCCCTCCCCTCACTCCCTCCCACGTCTCCCACTCCCTCACTCCCTCCCACATCTCCCCCTCCCTCACTCCCTCCCACATCTCCCACTCCCCTCACCCCCTCCCACGTCTCCCACTCCCCTCACTCCCTCCCACATCTCCCCCTCCCCTCACTCCCTCCCACATCTCCCACTCCCCTCACCCCCTCCCACATCTCCCACTCCCCTCACTCCCTCCCACATCTCCCACTCCCCTCACTCCCTCCCACATCTCCCCCTCCCCTCACCCCCTCCCACATCTCCCACTCCCTCACTCCCCTCCCACGTCTCCCACTCCCCTCACTCCCTCCCACATCTCCCCCCTCCTCTCACTCCCTCCCACGTCTCCCACTCCCCTCACTCCCTCCCACATCTCCCACTCCCCTCACTCCCTCCCACATCTCCCCCTCCCCTCACTCCCTCCCACATCTCCCACTCCCCTCACCCCCTCCCACGTCTCCCACTCCCCTCACTCCCTCCCACATCTCCCACTCCCCTCACTCCCTCCCACATCTCCCCCCTCCTCTCACTCCCTCCCACATCTCCCCCCTCCTCTCACTCCCTCCCACATCTCCCCCCTCCTCTCACTCCCTCCCACATCTCCCCCCTCCTCTCACTCCCTCCCACATCTCCCCCCTCCTCTCACTCCCTCCCACATCTCCCCCCTCCCCTCACTCCCTCCCACGTCTCCCACTCCCCTCACTCCCTCCCACATCTCCCCCTCCCCTCACCCCCTCCCACGTCTCCCACTCCCCTCACTCCCTCCCACGTTTCCCACTCCCCTCACCCCCTCCCACATCTCCCCCCTCCTCTCACTCCCTCCCACATCTCCCCCCTCCCCTCACTCCCTCCCACGTCTCCCACTCCCCTCACTCCCTCCCACATCTCCCCCTCCCCTCACCCCCTCCCACGTCTCCCACTCCCCTCACTCCCTCCCACGTCTCCCACTCCCCTCACCCCCTCCCACATCTCCCCCCTCCTCTCACTCCATTTCCACATCTCTACAATAAATTAATCTTAAATTTTGAGCTTTCGTGACTGCAGGAATTACTCTTTGGTTCTTTCGGTAAAGTCACGTATAATGATAAAATAATAAATGAAATACGTCGTATGCTATTATTTAATTAATTATTTTATCCTTTAACGTGACTTTACCGAAAGAACCAAAGAATAAATTAATGTTTGACACATCCCGTCAGCAGCATTGTATTAATACGAGCAAAACTCTGGGCCGAGTTTGACATTCAATGTCTCATCAACAGCGTCAGCCTCGCTTGACTCGATGCTGGTGAACAATCCCAGGCGTTTATAGGCAAGGACGCTCTCTGTTCGATGCGGGCCCTAGCGTACCGCAAAACTCGATAACATACAATACTAAATAACCATTTGCGTCGATGTGGAGAATATAAAAAAACATCAGACGATTAACCTCCTTCCCTTAATCTGTCCCTCGATATAATAATAAAAAATAATACGAGTATTTAGGTCAGATCAAATACATTAGTTGATGGTCTTAGCTCGGTCACGGTGCCTGCACAACACATGCGGCTCAAACTAAACTAAAAAACGAAACTATTTTTATTTTACCAGGTAAGCCCCGCTGAGCTATACGGCTCTTCTTCAGAATCGGCCGGGCCACAAATGATAGCTCAACGAAATGGCTTATCAGAATGTGGACATTCATTGCAACAAACTTGCGATGAATGCAGGATGTTTCTAAATGTGGAGGGGAAAACCCGGAGGACCCGGAGAAAAATCCACGCGACCATGGGACGAGAAACTCCGAATATACAGCAGCAGTGGTCAGGGTCAGGATGGAACCCACGATCTCCTGTAGACCAGGCGAGGTAATTAACATATCCTAGCTGAGAGAAAGTCACCCCCAGGGATAGAGTCACCCCCTGGGAGTTCCCATGAATGGATCTCGGCAGCAGTGATGTGATGGTTGTTTCCGCAGCAGCGATGTGATGGTTGTTTGAGCAGCAGTGATGTGATGGTTGTTTCTGCAGCAGCGATGTGATGGTTGTTTGGGCAGCAGGGCCACATCCACCCAGACTGACAGCTGCTGAGCTGACGAGACGTTGCGACATGTGACCGGCACCCTCCGTGACGTGGTCTCAGGGCCCCGACTCACATCAATGTCAATGCACCCGGCACCGTGACTCAGCGACAGAGCGAGCAGCTCTCGCAAGGCCTGGGAGTTGACTCAGCTCAATATATTTTCCTCCGGGGTCAATAAAAAAAATTAGTACCGATTCGTGGGGGAAATCTTTCATGTTTGACCTACGGACAGACTCGTCCTTGGCCACGTCAACGTGGAATTCTACCACTGAAATCAGCCGAGGAATGAGTCGGTCGGCCATGAAGTGCCTCAGTGAAGAGCTTCAGTGAAGAGCTTCAGGGCTGGCGCAGGGCGCGCAAGCGGGACACGGGGCGCGGGTGTTTGTGCGCCGCGCCGCATGCCACATCTCATCGGGTTTCACTCCTTACGAGCCTCAAGATTCCCGTGGCGGGGTAGTGCATTACTCAGAGAATCCACTTCGCGTGTATTTTTATAGCACAGCGCGCTCCGCTGAAACCAAGAAAGGCCACGGAGCGCAGCGTGTGTGCGTGCGGACGTTTGTAACTGAGATCGCATAATAGCAGGACTCCATTTCAGAGCGTAATCACGTCAAAGTGTAACCACGTTACTGGACAAATCGTAGCGAGAGCCGCGTCAAGTTTCGCTGTCCTCTGCCCACCCCTTTCCCCCTCCCTCCCCCCTCTCCCCAGGGCTTCCGCAAGGCCGTGGGGGCGGCTTCGATCACAACCTCGGTCCGTATAATAACAACAAAAATAATAATTAACTCGTGTATCCAGGAGAGCCAAACATAGTCGCATGACTCTTTTTAGGAGGGTGTTGCTACATTGCAGGGTTTTTTATGTCGAGATGTTTTCAGCCAATAGCTGAGTGTTTGTTAATATTGTGCAAGTGGGAAAAACCCGGAGCACCCGGAGAAACCCCACGCCTTGTGCGAGGAGGCAACGCTCTATCCCCGTACAGATGGAAGCAAAAGGCGATTAGGCCACTTGCCGTACCGCCTTCTCCTGGCGCGCCCGGATGTCGCACCTCCTGGACGCCCACGGGGAGGGAGATTCACAACATCTGCGAGTGATCCACCAACTCTCACTGCCGGCCTGCACGTTGCCCGAGCACAGACCGCCTCCGCCGGCCGGTTTCATGTTCATCACCACTCAAACGGGAGCGCCGATGGCCGGCCACGTGGATTTAACGTCGCACGCACAGAGACGTGCGGCATCGCGCCCAGGCCTTGCATGGACCACCGGCTCAGAGCAACGAAAGACGACACGGCTCTTCTGTGTTTCGTGCCGGGATGAGTCTGCGTGTGCCTCGCCGCGTGATTGCGCCCGGTCTCGCCGCATCTCGGTGGCTACCCAGGGTGTGACCCTGGGAAGTGCCGAGCCCAGGTCGCCCTTGGTCAAGAGGCAATGCTGTTTAACGGATATCTATTGCATCTGCCTGCTGCTGAATAAAGGGTACCGACTGAATGACCGCTTGGATGGACGACCGCCATGCACTACGGGTTGCTATAGGCTGCGGTAGGCAGCAGAGGGCGGTCCAGCAAAGCTACGTTATACTGTACTTCTATGTTCTCTACGTCTATGGCCCTGCTCTCCCCGCCTTTACAAACACGCACTGACCATCGCGGTGAAGTATGGCGAGAAACCCGCCACGACCCGCACGGCATGGGGGATTGGCAAACCAACTGTGGGTGCGCACCATAATAATTAAGCCAACGTTTCGGGCAATGTCCCTTCTACAAAGCCGTGCGGTGGTGGCCATGCACGCCTCTAATCCAGCACCGTGGAGGCAGCGAGGGGCTCGTGGATCCGGAAAATGGGAAAATGTTGCGAGACTTCTCTTCCCGTGTGGGCGTCCAGGAGATCCGACCTATGACCCCGTCTCGTCAGCAAAGTGTCGTCTCGCATCATCCACTGCTTCTGTACGATGGGATTGAGTGTTGCACCCTCGCGCATGCGTGAGTTTTCACCGGGTGCTTCGGTTTCTGCACACGTGTCTAATAAACAGTCGCTAACTGGCTGAAAATATCTTCTTACTGTACGGTGCAGAGAGCTGTCGTGCAATTGTTGATTGCCCCGGCAAATCCCCGGGGCTATCAACACAGCGAATTGTGATATGCAATTTCCATGAACGACGACGCGATATAAAACACATTCATTAGATTATTATTCTTTTTCCAGAGCAGAGAGAGAGAGAGGGGGGGGCAGAGAGCGATTGACCGACTTAACGCGCGATTCGCCGTGCGCGTTCGCGCACCGCTGGCAGCACCGCGCCTCGACTCGAGTGTCCGTTTCGCTCATTCGCGAAGGCGCCCCCCGGGTCCTTCGCGCCCAGCTCGCGATGACCGCACCAGAGAAGATTGTTGGCTCCAGGAACTTTGGGTATTCACGCAGACCCCCTCCCCCCCACACACACACCCCTCCCCCGTGGCAACGCGACCCAGGGCCACAACACATCAGCTGTCACTCGGCGCACACACACACACACAGAGGCACCTTGTTTTCTGAAATCCCCAACGCAAACAAGTTTTGGTTCAATAAAGTACAAAAGAGCACCAACGTACACGCATTGTGTGTGAGTGTGTACCCGAGGAGCGGTGGCGCAGTGGCTGGCGCACTGTACTACGAACCCGGCTGTCCAAGTTCCATTTGCCTTCACAGCTAACATCACTGCCGATTATCTGAACCGGTCCTGGGGCTCCCTGACGTCGGCTCAGAATTAAATGAGTACGTGGTGCCGATGTGTAAAAACACGGCACTGTGGATACAAAGACGGATGGGCGTGGTGGTGTCCACACCATGGCCCCCGCTGCCACGTTCATTCCTTCGTAGACGCTCCCTAATTTCACTTGTCCGAACAGCTGCTGTGGGCTACACGGGGGAACTTTGCCTTTGCTGTTGTTGTACCTGCACAAGGAAAACAGAGAAACTTTACCCGGCTCGCGGACTTTGGCCCCTGGGCGCGCAGGGATTTCATGGCCGCGCTCCTCCACGCGGAGCACGCAGCGCAAACGGGAGCGGGCGATCTTTGCTTAACAACGCCACAAGGACTCCCCCGACTCGCACCGGGGTCTTCCAACTCAGCCCCAGCGCTCGTCCCCTTTCTCCCAACGAGGAGCAGCAGCTGCAGCGCTCGCGCCACGGAGACCGCGCGAGGAATGGACGCGGGACTCGAGGAGCCGAACGGGAGGGCGGAGGAGAGGGACATCTCCCCGCTAGCTCCACAGCCTAAACCATGCGGCGGTGGCGCCCAGCCTGGGATGGGGGGCCCAGGCATCCCACCACTCCCTCGTCGAGGGACCCCCCCCCCCCTGCCCCGACTGCACACGGACCGTGCGCCCTGCTCCGGGGTGGTTGATTGATGCTGCTACACTCACTCCTCCACTCGCTCCCAGAGATCCTTCGTGCACCGCCCCCCCCCCCGTCTATATCTCCCTCTCATCTCCCTCTACTCCCCGTCCACACATTCTCCCACCTCTCTCCCTGCTGTCGTCTCACGACTCCCTGCCACCCTTCGCCGAGCGGGAGAATCGCTCGCTGTCGTCGACTGCCGCTGTCCAAGCGCCGAGCTTGCACGAGCAGCCCCCACAGATCCGCGTCGCCTTTTGTGTTGAGAGCTCGCCGCCCATCCACTCCAGTCACGCTCTCACCCCATTCCTCGTCGCTCTGTGAACGCGTGCTACCGCGATCGCTGCTGATATCGCCACCTTCGCTACTCCGCCAAAGTCGCGGGACTCGTTATACCAGACCTGCAGCTCGAGCGGCCACCGCAAGTGCAAGACGTCTCATCCTCCAACTCCTCGTCGTCGTCTCGCATCGCTCGACTTCGGAACCCCGTCCCATCGCCCCTTGGGCCAAGTTCCTGAAACACCGCTCAACCCAATGCCCGTGTGGGTCCTAGAGTCTTCCGTTCTATCGCCAGTTGCGGTCTGATGACGCCTCTTTTAGCTTCCTCCCTTCGTTTCAAGTTCCCAAGTTCCTAAAAACGTCGCTCAACTCAAGAGAAGCGCTGCGATCTACCCGCCGCCTCTCATCGAGTCTTGGTGCGCGTGGCTGTGTTGAACAGCGGCGGTTATCCACGTGGATCTAACACAATAAGCAGACCAGCAGCCTCCTTGCCACGGCTGTCCCTCCACATGAAATATTAAAAGCACGCCGCTGTACACATCCCAAGAGCCGCGCGGCCACCTTTCTGCGAGTAGTGCAGATGATATATCAGCAGCATTGGTTCAACGCGAGCGACACCCTGGACCGCTTTTGACATTCAGTGTCTCCACTGGCTGAATCTAAGCGAGGTTTGATTCTCCGATGGGAGTGCGGAGATCCGAGGACGAGCGTGGATCGCGAGCCCTACTGTTGGCGTCTCACAGCCACCGCAGCCGCGGTCTTGTCACCCGTCAACGTTTCGGGCCGGCAAATGTTTGGAGTCGTCGCCGGCGCTCAACTCGCGGGTCTCTCTGTCTCTCTGCTGTCGCGTTCGGCCCTCGGGCGTCTGTGCGCAGAACCTGCGGTCAGAACGTCAACAAATGAAGCCGCCGTCGTCTCAGCCGCTGCCGCAGAGGCCGGGATACGCGCGGGGAGGCGAGCGGAGTTCACGCAGCAGCAGCTGTAGCTGGCCGCGGGGCGAGCACGGGGCAATGCGCTTCCCTTGGGGAGGGTTCCTTGCGTGGGCCAGATTCTCCTGAACGAGGCACAAACTCATTCATCCGCGTGGGGCAGGGAGACGCAGATTGTTCCGGGCCGCTTGGTGCAGCCATAAAGATCAATCGCCACCACTGCCGCTGCTGCTGCTGCTGTAGGTTTTGCATGCGCGATGGCGATTACGGCGGAGTAATTTCTCAGTCAAATAAATACCGCGCGCGGTCTCCAATCTGGGATTTATTTGGGTCGCGGTTGGGTTGCGCGCGTGGCGGGTGCCGTGCGGGACCCACCGCCGCCCGTTTCGCTTCACCGGCAGCACCAGCTGCTGCTGATGCTGATGATGATTTAACAGGAACGGCTGTGGGGTCGCCTGCGTGACAGTGGAGGAACCGCTGAGCCCACAACAACAACAGCAACAAAAGGAGCTTAGACTTCTGCGGTAAACTAGCGGCGCTCGCTGAACCGAGTCGGGTGAGAGAGGTTGGGTTTAGGGGGCAGGGCAGGCAGTGGGGGGGGGGCGTACGGCGGCGCGTGGCCAATAATGAATGCTAATTGGGCGCTACTGTACGAGCCGCCACCACCGCCACGCGTGGAGTTCCGCCACGCGTGGAGTTCCACGCGTGGCGCCTCAGGGCGCCTCCGTGTCGCACGCTCCCCGGTAGAGGCAGAGCGAGCCCCCCCCCCCTCCCGGGGGTCTCGGTAGTGGTGGCGGCGTCGTCGTATCTCACGAGTTCGATCGCTGGCGGATGAAGGTCGGGTAGGACGCGCTGGCTGGAGGCGGCGTCTGGGCCGGCCGCTCCCAGCCTATTCCCCCGGCCCAGGGTAACAGCTGCTGTTTGAATCATTAACCCATTCACTGCACCCCCCCCCCCCCCCATTAAAAATGCATGCGTTATTAATGCACAATTCTTCAGCTATCCCCCTTCGCCCGCATTATAATGCATTTAAAAATAACTAGCTCCCCCCAACCCAGCCGTCTCGCGCGCATTGCCCGCAATTGGTCCACAGTATCTTTCCCTTTATGTAAGTGGGCCGAAACCAGGTCAGCGCTGTGCGCGGGCCGAGCCACACAACAAGGGCACCCCGCACTGGTGAGGACACCCAGCAGCAGCCCCACCAACTACGGCCACAGACACCAGCAATAGCTGTTACCCAGCACTGGTTAGAACACCCAGCACTACCCAAGACACCCGGCACTACTCAGCGTACCCATCACGTCCCACAAACACCCAGCACTGTCCAATGCACACAGCACTGCTCAAGACACCTGGCACTCACCATGAAACCCGCCACCACCCAAATTTCCCTCCGCACATGCGGGCAGAACGCTGCCAGATGAGGGTGGTGATGGTCGCGTGGAACAGCACATGTTGTACGATTTGTGTTTATTTTGCATGAGAAGAGCAGGCGTCACCGAGGGGCATCTACGGCTGTACCTGCACAGGGGACCATGTGTGCCTCTCTAATAGGAATGACCTCAATTAGTAAATTGGCTCGGCAGAGGGCACGGAGCCTTAGCCGCGCAAATGACCTGCGCAGCTCCACGCCGAAACCCGCGCGTGGCAATGCCTGGGCCGTGGATGTTTCTGCAGTGAACCTGGAGAACCCGGTTCGCTCACTGGACTTTAATTGTGTGGATCCCCGCCCACCCCCAACCCCGCCCCCCCCGCTGCCCGATCACCCGGGCTGCCCTCTCTCGTGTTCAACATTGGACATCCGGGGATAATCCGCCCCCTCCCCCCTCCCCTCGAGAGTGCTCACCCACTCCAACCCCCGCCCGCATCGCCCCCGGGGGCTCGTAGCATTGCGCTCGTGATTTACATGACGTGCAAATTCGGCATTTATAGAATTTCACCGTCCACTGAGCAGAGAGCGACAAAGCGGCTAAAAATAGACGCGACTCCGGGGATGGAATTCAATTATTCTCGCCTTAAAAGAGGGACGCGCTCGCACCGCAGGTGCGCGTTGTTTAACGCGCCCTGTGGGGATGGCACGGCCGCAGGGCTCCGTGTGGGACGCAGGCTGCGTGACACGCGCTGGGTAGAGGTGGCACACCGGGAATCAATAACCCTGGGCACTTCTGGGCGTCCTGGTCCACATATCCTGGGAGACAGCCCCCCCCGCCCCCTCCCAAAGCAAATGGCACGAAGCGAGATGGGCCATCATCAGGGGCCATCATCAGGGGCCATCTTCAGGGGCCATCGTCAGGGACCATCGTCAGGGGTCATCATCAGGGGTCGTCATCAGGGGCCATCATCAGGGGCCATCGTCAGGGGTCGTCGTCAGGGGCCATCACCAGGGGTCATCATCAGGGGCCATCACCGGGGGTCATCATTAGGGGTCATCATCAGGGGTCATCACCAGGGGCCATCATCAGGGGTCATCATGAGGGGTCATCATGAGGGGTCATCATCAGGGGTCATCATCAGGGGCCATCATCAGGGGCCACCGTCAGGGGCCATCGTCTGGGGTCATCACCAGGGGTCATCATCAGGGGTCATCACCAGGGGCCATCATCAGGGGTCATCGTTAGGAGTCATCATCAAGGGTCATCAGTGCCTACAAGAGGCCATTGGGGGCCACGAGGAGCCGACAGGAGCCGTCCAGGCAGGGCCTTCGTTCCGAGCGAGTGTCGCTTCACGCACTCGTGGCGCAGGGGTCACGCACAGAGGTTGTGTTTGCGGTGCGGCACATCCTGCTCGTAAGCTGCTGTTGATGTCCAGCAGCAGCGCCATAAAGCCGTGCATGACACGCACAAGTATTGTGTGCGCTCGCTAACAGCACTTGCCCTGGCAGTCAGTTAAAGGAAAGATGGGGGGTGGGGGTCTTTGTATTTGCCCGCGTGTGCGTCCATGTGTGCGTCCGTGTGCGCATCCGTGTGCTTTCCCGTGCCCGCGAAGTGCAGCGTGGACGGCTCCGTTTACCGCTCCCACGTCCAGCTCACGTGGCGGCGAATCAACAAAACGCGGCGTGACCCCCACCACCCACCCACCCCCCACACCTGTGCGCAGGTGTGTTTACCTGGAGCGCGTTACCGGAGCCGCTCAGCTCGGCCCGTCCAGGCCTCCCGAGAGGGGTTCGGCCCCGTGAGCGGGATGACGGTGACCGCGCGGCCAGGCCGCCATCACCGTCGTCACCATCGTAACGGGACGCCGCTCCGCATAATTCCTGGAAACGCGAGGTCGCTCTGCAGCTCCAGCCCCGCGCCATGGCCACGTACAGTGCCCAAGGCCACAGCACAGGCCTCATCATCAACATCATCGGCGGCATCACATTTAAAATCACAAATATCATCATCATCAGCTGCTGCTGCCCCTGTGCTCCCCACGAGGGGCGAGGGGGAATTCCCGGGATACGGCGATGACTGCTCTCAGCTTCCCACATTTGTTTCATGCGCCACGCAGAAGGGCCGTTGCCCGAAACGTCGCCTATTATATTTGTTGCCACATCTTCGAGGCCACGGTGTTATTGGCTAATGTGTTGAGTTGCGCGTACAGATCACCAGAAAACTGCCGCTGTCTGTTAGGCGTCTCACTGCCAATCAGCGCCGCACCTGCCACAGGCAATAAACGATGCGGGGGATTTGACCCCATAGCAACCGCGCGGCTTCGTGAGTGACTCTCACAGCCTCCCCGTTAGTGACACAACCGGCCCTACCGGTGCCCGACACAGTCTCAACCAGTGACTGACACTCCTCCGTGAAGTGTTGTCTCCGCTCGTGGCACGCGCAGCCCTCGCGACATCTCTAGTGGCTCTGCGAGCTCCGCGGTGACCCCGCGGTGACCCCGCGATCACGAGAGCGCGTGATCGAACCGGGTCAGCCGCCTCGCTCGGATCTTTCCCCCTGAGAGGGAGCTTCCTCTGCCTTCTGATCCTTTCCAATGAACGAGGCCCTGAGGGCGCGGTGAGGCGCTTGCGGGATGAACAACCACGGTGGGGGGCCTCTCTCGGCCCACCGTCTTGTCGACCCCGCCTGCCGCAGCCACGGGCAGAGCCCTCGGCCACACACGGCAGCGGCAGCTCCGTGGGGACGCAAGGGCCCGCGGAGAGGGCCGCGGGGGAGTCTCCCCGTCCTCCCGGGGACGCGGCTCACGCCCAGTGGCGCGTGGAGAGGGGCAGATAAAGCGGCGCTTTAATCGCCCCGCGCAACCTGTCCGACACGACCACCGCGACAGGCGATAGCTGCAGTGTGGCAACAGCAGCGGCGCTGTGGATGCGTGTTTTATTTAGACGCGATTGCTCAGCACAGGCCCAAAGACGTCAAGCGGTCAGCAGCAAACAGCGCCGTCAACGTTGTTATGGATGACGGTTCACGCGTTTCTTGGATTGAGCGAGGTTATTATCGTTCTGGGAGCTTGGGGAAAGAGATGATGACGAGATGAGGGAATTCGAAAGTGGAGCAGTGCGAGGGAAGAAGCAGACAGAGAAGTGAGATGACCTACAGTGTGAATAGTGGGTGAGTGTGTTGTTGTCACCTGCAGTGTGGTGAGTAGGTAAGTGTGTTGTTGTGACCTGCAGTGTGGTGAGTGGGTGAGTGTGTTGTTGTGACCTGCAGTGTGGTGAGTGGGTGAGTGTGTTGGTGTGACCTACAGTGTGATGAGTGGGTGAGTGTGTTGGTGTGACCTACAGTGTGATGAGTGGGTGAGTGTGTTGTTGTCACCTGCAGTGTGATGAGTGGGTGAGTGTGTTGTTGTCACCTGCAGTGTGGTGAGTGGGTGAGTGTGTTGGTGTGACCTGCAGTGTGGTGAGTGGGTGAGTGTGTTGTTGTCACCTGCAGTGTGGTGAGTGGGTGAGTGTGTTGTTGTCACCTGCAGTGTGATGAGTGGGTGAGTGTGTTGTTGTCACCTGCAGTGTGGTGAGTGGGTGAGTGTGTTGGTGTGACCTGCAGTGTGGTGAGTAGGTAAGTGTGTTGTTGTGACCTGCAGTGTGGTGAGTGGGTGAGTGTGTTGTTGTGACCTGCAGTGTGGTGAGTGGGTGAGTGTGTTGTTGTGACCTGCAGTGTGGTGAGTGGGTGAGTGTGTTGTTGTCACCTGCAGTGTGGTGAGTGGGTGAGTGTGTTGGTGTGACCTGCAGTGTGGTGAGTAGGTAAGTGTGTTGTTGTCACCTGCAGTGTGGTGAGTGGGTGAGTGTGTTGTTGTGACCTGCAGTGTGGTGAGTGGGTGAGTGTGTTGGTGTGACCTGCAGTGTGGTGAGTGGGTGAGTGTGTTGTTGTCACCTGCAGTGTGGTGAGTGGGTGAGTGTGTTGGTGTGACCTGCAGTGTGGTGAGTGGGTGAGTGTGTTGTTGTCACCTGCAGTGTGGTGAGTGGGTGAGTGTGTTGTTGTGACCTGCAGTGTGGTGAGTGGGTGAGTGTGTTGGTGTGACCTGCAGTGTGGTGAGTGGGTGAGTGTGTTGGTGTGACCTGCAGTGTGGTGAGTGGGTGAGTGTGTTGTTGTGACCTGCAGTGTGGTGAGTGGGTGAGTGTGTTGGTGTGACCTGCAGTGTGGTGAGTGGGTGAGTGTGTTGGTGTGACCTGCAGTGTGGTGAGTGGGTGAGTGTGTTGGTGTGACCTGCAGTGTGGTGAGTGGGTGAGTGTGTTGGTGTGACCTGCAGTGTGGTGAGTGGGTGAGTGTGTTGGTGTGACCTGCAGTGTGGGAGTGGGTGAGTGTGTTGGTGTGACCTGCAGTGTGGTGAGTAGGTAAGTGTGTTGTTGTGACCTGCAGTGTGGTGAGTGGTTGAGTGTGTTGGTGTGACCTGCAGTGTGATGAGTGGGTGAGTGTGTTGTTGTCACCTGCGGTGTGGTGAGTGGGTGAGTGAGTTTTTGTGACCTGCAGTGTGGTGAGTGGGTGAGTGTGTTGGTGTGACCTGCAGTGTGGTGAGTGGGTGAGTGTGTTGTTGTCACCTGCGGTGTGGTGAGTGGGTGAGTGTGTTGGTGTGACCTGCAATGTGGTGAGTGGGTGAGTGTGTTGGTGTGACCTGCAGTGTGGTGAGTGGGTGAGTGTGTTGGTGTGACCTGCAGTGTGGTGAGTGGGTGAGTGTGTTGGTGTGACCTGCAGTGTGGTGAGTGGGTGAGTGTGTTGTTGAGACCTGCAGTGTGGTGAGTGGGTGAGTGTGTTGTTGTGACCTGCAGTGTGGTGAGTGGGTGAGTGTGTTGTTGTGACCTGCAGCGAGTGGCTGTGTGTGTTGGTGTGACCTGCAGTGTGGTGAGTGGGTGAGTGTGTTGGTGTGACCTGCGGTGTGGTGAGTGGGTGAGTGTGTTGGTGTGACCTGCAGTGTGGTGAGTGAGTGAGTTGGTGTGACCTGCAGTGTGGTGAGTGGCTGTGTGTGTTGGTGTGACCTGCAGTGAGTGGGTACAGTAACTATGGTAATAGTAGCAGCGATAGAAGGGTGATAATAAGTCGACTGACCGCCGGTGAGCAAGCGAGTGATTGGAGAATCATCCATCACCACGATCGTTGCTTCCATCCCAATTGCATCGAGTGCAGAGAGGTAGGAGCTTGGTGCCTCCATCCCATACAAGGCACTGCCGTGTAATGTGAGCGTGGCATCGGTGGCTCACGCGTTCCCCGAATTGAGTAAATATTCTACCAGAGAGTGGCTTGTAGAACGAGACGATGGGAAGCAATTAGCGTGACGTGGGGGGGCAGTGGGCCTGTCGGGCGACATTGGCCAGGCTGGCTTGAAGTGCGGGGCGCTCTGGGGTAGGGAGGGGCGTCCACTCTCACCACCATCATCATCATCGTCGTCGTCGTCATCAACAGCCGGTGATGGACACAGACTCGTGCGCGATGCGGCTGCTGCTGCTGCTTCACTACCGGCGAAGCGGCCCCACCTGAGATGCCGCCCCGGGGCTGCGTCCGCAAATGACAGCGCTCGTGACGCGGGTGGCGCCCACTCGGGGCTTGTTTCGCGGAGATGCGAGAGACGAGGATGGAGATGACGAGGATGGAGATGATGAGGATGGAGATGCCGATGGTCGTGGCCATGTATAGAAGATAGATACATTGGGGGGAGCGGGGTGGGGGGGACAGGGAGCAAGTCCACTGTCCACCTCCCTTGAATGTACAGGTGCCACAAGTGCAAGACGGAATCTGGCTTCGCATCGGTCGGGTCCACACACACAAAACGCCCTCGAGGCGCCCCTTGCAAACGAGATGTTCCACCTCTTGGGACGTGCGGGTGAGTGAATGTGATGACACAGACCATTCCACCGCCCCGTGCATGTGCCACGTGTGTGCATGTGCCACGTGTGTGCATGTGCCACGTGTGTGCATGTGCCACGTGTGTGCATGTGCCACGTGTGTGCATGTGCCACGTGTGTGCATGTGCCACGTGTGTGCATGTGCCACGTGTGTGCATGTGCCACGTGTGTGCATGTGCCACGTGTGTGCATGTGCCACGTGTGTGCATGTGCCACGTGGACACACACAACACCACCGCACCCCGAGCGGCATGTTCACGCTGCTGGGACAAGTGTTGTTAGCGAGCACCTATTAATGCCGGAAAGGCACACATAGACGCACATGTACACATACACATCCTTCATGCACATTCACTTGTACACGTACGTGTGCATATTTCATACACACTCGTACATTCACATGTACACACAAACAAATATCCCCCGTATCGCCTTACCAGACTGTAGGGGCAAGTCCTGTTGGCGAGCACCTATGAAGACCGGCACGGCACACGAGGGGGTGGGTGGCCAGCACCACACCCGTCCGCCTTTGTCTTCCCAGTGACGATGTTTACACACGGCGCCAGGTCCTCATTTGAGGTTGAGTCGACCTAGGGAGGGGGGGTGGGCCAGGACCGGTTCAGATAATCGTCACCGGTGTTGGCCGTGAGCAGAAATTCGAACTCGGGTCGCCGTGTTCGTAGCGCAGCGTGCTCACCGCTGCACCACCGCTCCCCACATGTACACACACTCACGTGTACACACACACTAACATGTACACACGTGTACACACACACTAACATGTACACACGTGCACACACTCACGTGTACACACACATTAACATGTACACACGTGCACACACTCACGTGTACACACACATTAACATGTACACACGTGTACACACACACACACACACGTGTACACACAATCTCATGTACACACACTCACGTGTACACACACATTAACATGTACACACACACACACACGTGCACACACTCACGTGTACACACACATTAACATGTACACTCGTGCACACACAATCTCATGTACACACACTCACGTGCACACACTCGTGTACACATTGCGAAGTACACACATTCAACAGTCTCAGCACATAGACGTACACACACACACGTCAATGTACACGCGTGCACACCGCTCACGTGAACACACGCACGTGACAGTGTGGATCGTGAGTGACCGTGACGTCACTCACTGACCACTGTGTCACTCTCACCGTGACGTCACTCACCACGGTGTCACTCTCACCGTGACGTCACTCACTGACCACTGTGTCACTCTCGCCGTGACGTCACTCACTGACCACTGTGTCACTCACTGACCACTGTGTCACTCTCACCGTGACGTCACTCTCACCGCGGTCCCTACCTGTGCCGTCTGTGCGCCGCCGTCACCGCCCGAACCACACGGCGACCTCACGGGGGGAGGTGGTGGAGGGCGACGACGAGAGACGAGGTGCCAGGAGGTGTCAGGAGGTGGTGGTGGAGGAGGTGGAGGGGGGCGACGAGAGACGAGGTGCCAGGTGGTCGAGGACGAGGTGGATGAAGCCGAGCAAGGGGCCCCGACCCACGCAGGTGTCACCTGCCTGGCGCCGCAGCCGCCGCCGGTGCGATTCAAGTGCAGCGCGAAAAGGCGCCGGGCGCGGTCCTGATGCTGAAGAGACTCCGCCTCCTCCTGGCGGTGGAGCCGCCTCCTGCTGGTGGAGCCGCCTTCTCTTGGCGATGGAGCCTCCTGGTGGAGCCTCCTCCTGGTGGAGCAGCCTTCGAGTGGAGCTGCCTCCTGGTGGAGCCTCCTCCTGGTGGAGCCGCCTCCTGGTGGAGCCGCCTCCTAGTGGAGCAGCCTCCTGTTGGTGGAACCTCCTCCTGGTAGAGCCTCCTCCTGGTGGAGCCGCAGGCTGGAGCCTCCTCCTGTTGGTGGAGCTGCCTCCTAGTGGAACAGCCTCCTGATAGAGCCTCCTCCTGTTGGTGGAACCGCCTCCTAGTGGAGCAGTCTCCGGGTGGAGCCGCCTCCTGGTGGAGCACAGCCTCCTGGTGGAGCCCAGCCTCCTGGTGGAGCCTCATGCACTCGTCCAATGCCCCGAGTAGGAGCGTCCAGGCGACGAGCGCGTGTCTAGCTGCCCTCCTCCTGACTCGAGTGACGGACTCCTCGTGAGGTTCTCGGGGTTCTCGTCACCACGAGGAGTCGCCGCACCGGGGGGTGAAATCATCCTCGGCGTGCTCTCGTGCCGAGTGGTAATTAGTGGTGGATGGTGGCGGCTCTCGCCGAGCATGGAGCCGGGGTTAACCCAGCCGACTGGGTGCCAGGCGATGGCAGTGTGGATGCTCGCGGAGAGCCCAATACACGGGGGGGGGGGGGGGCGTCTAATATTGGCTGCGGGGGTTGGGAGGCACGATTCGTATCGCGATTTGAAAAACTCCATGCCCGTTCCCTTTTTGCCGGCGGGTGCAGCGCCTCTAGTGGCTTCCCAAGGGTTTACGCGAAACCCAATCGCGAGACGCACGTCGAGAAAAATCGACGATTACGCGCACGACTCGCCGTGGTTGTGTCGATCGATGATCGAATCTCAGCGGGTTTATTTGAAACGGTACCGATCACACCATGTGCATCCTACACCATTGACCTCCAATGACCTTGGCGATCCACTGCTGCATGGAGGTTCCCCAACGCTGCTGGTCACGTGGGAAAGCGCAGTGCCAAGCACTGCACTATGAACGCTGCGGACCCGAATTCGATTCCCGACCACGGCTAAAATCGGTCGCGATATCTGCACCAGTTGCTGGGCCTCCAGTTTCACCAAGCCGCACTGACCGGAGTGGTGAAGTATGGTCAAACAAGTCCCACGACTGACATGGCGTGGGAAGCCCTTCATCCAGCAGTGGATTTAGAGAGGGGTGAATATTTACTTATTCGCCATGTATGTTAGTTAAACTCCTTTCGCACCGTACGTAGCCAACGGTGCTAAATCAGAGGGGCGGGTTCCAGCGTGCACCGCCAACTGCTGTAAACACGACCCCACTGCTCCGTGCTGGGATTCAACGCCTGTGCAGCAGCAGCCGGAGGTCACAGCTGGGGCCCAGCACCTGGTAATTACGAGGCTGCCACACTCATCATCACCATCAGCTCCTCCAGGCCCCCGAACGCCATGCCGTGACAAGCAGACCATGGGACGGCGTGAACATATTCAATTCACGCTTAATTGATGCAGGGCTAATTGGTTGTGCTGATGAGTCACCCCGCGCCACCGGCGGCTTCGTGACCGTCCAGGCCAGAATGAAATAAGCGAGTGTTGTTGTTGCCGTCCCGCGTTTGTGGCTCAGTTGTGGCACCGTTTTGGTCCCTTGCCACACCGCAGCACCAACAGATCATTTGCATGTAATTAGCATCCTTGAAAAGATTTGCTTACACTCGCAGTTCCGTGCACATATCGCGAACCTTAAGGATCCATCACGAGTCGATTCATAGCTTTCACCCTCACCGGGTGAGCAGGAAGTCACCCACGATGGTGAGCGACCCAGTCCCTTGGCAACATGCACTCGGGAAGCAAGCTGCGCCTGACCTGTGGCTCCCACGTGACTCAACATCAACACGAGTCCCTGCACGCGTTTGTCTGTCCACACGCGAGTGGTAATCGCCCTAAACCCATGTCCATCTTTTTTGCTGGTTAATTGTACAATTAAATTATTTTGAAAAGTCATTTGTCAGAGAAAAGTTGTTACGGGAAATGTATTTACCACCGATCCATGTTTCTGCACCGTTTTCAATTCTGTAATGCAGTTGTTTTTGCTCTGATTTCTATTTGCTTCATTGTTATACTTGTTAAGTAATTGCATTTGTCATTTAGGTGACCCAGGTGACGCTTGCAAATGAGGCTCATCCTGGTCTCGAGTTCTCACCTGGTTCAACAAAATAAACATAAAACTTGCAGAGGCCCCGGGGCCAGAGATCAGCTTCGGGACAAAACTGGGCTGCTGCTGCCACCTAATGGACCCTCCACGTCACTGCGCAGGACCCCAAAATTCACTCACAACGCCTCCAACGAATCCACCAACTCGGTCATCACGGAGTTGGTCAAGCATACCAATAAAGGACCACAGAGCTTGACAATTGCTGGCTCCGGTTCCCTTCCCAGGCTTGTCCGTGGTTTCTCACGTGCCTCCGCGCAAACTCTGCGCGCGTTACAAGAGCGACGGCGAAAACGCTACTCTAAAGTACGATCACCGTCACTACCGCGACGCTCGCGTTACAACGAGAATCACAACAGTTCTACGTGGACGCTCGCGCGGAAGCTCCGGGGCAGCTCTACGCGCTGCTGCTGCTGCTGCCGTTGCTGCTGCTGTCGCTCCCATCGCTGCCGTGGCCGCGGCGAGTGGGGCGGGGAGGGCGCTCACAGCATGGCGAAGTGCTGCTTCAGCTGCTGTATGAGCTGGTGCGAGTCCACGTGCTGCGGGAACGCGCTGAGCGCCCGCTGGGCTGACAGGTAGCTGCTCTGCAGGTCGCCCAGCTGTCGCGCAAACACACCGCGGGCACGGCGAGACACATCCGCAACATTTAGATTTATGAAATATTTCACCTAGATAATCGCGAGAGATGGAAGGGGGGGGGGGTCCCGGTGTATGAACCGACACGTACAGAGCGAACGTGTAACGATTCCACGTATATATACACACACACGTACATGAAATCAGTTTCCATTTCTACAGTGTACCCCGCACACGCGAGAACGATTCGACGGTGCACACCCCCGGGTTCATGCAGAATGCACTCTGTAACAGCGGCAGATGTTGTGCGAGTTTTAATTAGAAATGTAAATGAGTTGAGACTGGCAGCAGGTTTCAGTGTCTGCTCACAGCATAAACACCGCGCCACTGCACACCAGCAGCACGCTCCGCTTCCCTTGCTGCTTATTACCTCGCACTGCTGCACTCTGGAATTCCCTCCCATCGTCCCTTTTTCTCAAGCTCTCATAATAACCTTGCTCAGATGAAGAGACACGTAAACTCTTCATGTTATAACGCTAATGTTCTTATCACGGCGCTGTGTGACGTTGACCGCTTGGCATTTTGGGACCTCCGAGCCTGTGCTCAGGTGACCGTTAGAATCGAAACAAACAGCAGCGGGGGAGGATGTCGCGGGGCGGATGTGGGGGAGTGTGGGTGACGTGGGAAGCGAGACCTGGTTAGAGAGGCTGGCGTAGTTGAAGTGCGGCTCGTACATGTGTGGAGCCAGCGACGAGGCCGTCTGGAACAGCGCCTTCGCCTGCGCGCAACACGGCGAGAGCGCGCTCGGCTCACAACCGCCCCGCTCAGCCCGCCGCCCGCTCTGCGCACAGGTCGTGCCGGGGGTCGGGGCGCAATCTGCCCACCCTCGCTCACCTGGTCCAGATGTCCCCTGCGGTGCTCCAATACCCCCAGGTTGTTGTAGGCCTCTGCGTGGTCGTTGTTATTCGCCAAGGCCAGCTTGAAGCACTGGAAAGCCAGCGTCACATCCCCTATTCCCTGCACAAAAAGACAAAGGTCCCCCGTATAGCCTAAACAGACGTTTGGGGCAAGTGCTGTTAGCGAGCACATATGAAGGCTTGCATGGCACACGAGGGGGTGGGTGGCCAGCACCACGCCCGGCCGCCTTTGACCTCTACAGTGGCAATGTTTACACACCGCACCAGTGACTCATTTGAGGCGGAGTCGACCTATGGGAGGCCCAGGACCGGTTCAGATAATCGTCACCAAAGTTGGCCGTGAGCGGGAATCGAACTCGGGTCGCCAGGTTCATAGCGAAGCGCGTTAACCAGTACACCGGCACACACACAGCATCAAATCCCAAATGCCGAGCACAATACACGACACGCATGGCACACACTCGTACCAACGCATACATCATGTACATACCCAACAACACAATTTGGCGGTGTGCACGAGGTATTATATAACAGCTAACAGCTTGAATATAATTCAGAGTTGGATTGTAAACAAGATTCCATTTCAATTAACACCCTGAATCCAGTCTGATCTTCCTCAAACTTACTATGACCAGACGTTTACTATTAATCGTTTTGCGCGTGCAAACTTTCATTACAGGAAATCTATTGTTTTACGTTTGTACAACGTTTTCGATGTCTTCTGTAAGGCGGTTGTTTTTACACCGATTTCTATTCGCACTTTTTTTAAGGATGTATGTATGTATGTTGAACTTCTTTCGCACCGTACGTAGCCAACCGTGCTAATCGGAGCTTTGCTCTGTCATTTTAGTAACCCAGGTAACTCTTGCGAATACCAAATCTCTACTGGCATCTCGCAACTTCTCAGCTGGTTACAAATGCAGTGACATCGCGGGGTGTCAACATGCAGTGCCGGCCCTAGAGAGGCACGGCATGCGGTGTAACAACATCGCGGATACCACAAGGGTGTGGGTGTAGTACCGGCCCTAGAGGGGCCCGGTAAGCGCTGATTGATAGCGCTGATTGATAGCGCTGGATGGCACCACGCTTGGCGTGCAGTACCAGCCCGACAGTACAGGGTGTGGGAGTGCCGGCCGTAGGAATGAGGTTACTAAAGGCCATGGCACTCTGGTTGACCAGTTACGTCTACAAAGGGGCCCCAAGGGGGGCTAGGGGGGTAACGTGGTTGGGATCCAGATCCTTCCCGAGAATTCTGGAAGGTGGTCGTGGCCAAGGGCGGAGCCAGCCACGCCGCACAGAATATTCGCCGGGTCCCAAGAGGGACCGGAGTTGTCGTTGTTCATCCTGAAGAAACCTTCGTCAACGTTCTCCGTTCTCCGAGTCTCCAACACGTGGACCTGGACCCGAGCTGTGGTCCCGGTCCGTAGTAGCAATTACGTTGTAATTAGTGTAGCTAGCCTGGTGGTCACCACCATAGGTTGTTATTCTGTTAAGGGGAAAGTTACCCCGTGTGTTGGAGTTGAATAAATGTGTTGCCTCCAAGTCTACGACTCAGTTGAACTCACTACACAAAGAACATCAACCTAAACCTGCTTTGCTGGCGCAGTGCACAGTGGACGTATCGTGCGTCGCGCGCGGCTCGCTCCCGAGTGCCCGCCGCCGGGTTCGCCACTCACCACGGCGACGTGGCCCAGGTTGTACCACACCTCGGCCCCTTCCTCGGGGTCCTGCGCCAGAGCCAGCGCTCGCTCGAAGCTGCCCAGCGCCATGTCGTACTGCTGGGCGTAGAAGCAGCACAGCCCCAGGTTGTTGAACAGCTGCATGTTGTACACGCCCATCTGCAGCAGGCGCCTGCAACCAGTGGGCACGCGCGACCGGGGGGCGCACGCGCCGCCAGCAGTGAGCCCCGGCGGGTCGCCGTACAGTGCGAGCACAGCGGCCGCCGCCCGGCGGAGGCCACGAGCCGACCTCCAGCTACCTCCGCTGGTCTGCGAGTGGATTCCACGAGGTTCCGGCGGGCCAGATTCCCGGGTCCTACACCGCTGCGGCCTGCCGATGCGCCACCTTCCCCGTCACCGTGGTTCTCCCGAATCCCGTTGTTTCTCCGCGGTGCTGTGAGGCAGCGGCGGAGCAACACTCACCGGTAGAAGCGCAGCGCGATCTCGGGCTGGTCCGAGTAGAAGTGGCTGCTGCCCATGCAGGCGATGGCCTCCACGTGCGTGTTGTCCTGCTTGAGCACTTCCTTGTAGCTCTCCGTGGCGAGTGTCAGGTTGTTCATGCCCTGCACGAATGACACGTGGACGGAGTGTGCGTCGTGGTTATGGTTATCAGCGTGAATTATTATTGTTATTGTTATCATCACTATTTTGTTGTACTTTTTTTTACACAGTTACTAAGGACAGGCCCAAAAACATCAAGTGGCCTGCAACAAATAGCACTGTCGAAGTTGTAATAGACGAGCGTTAGCACGCTTTTGAAATAGAGCAAGGTAATAAATTGGGAAAATATACAATTGGGAAGGAATTTGAAGTGCAGCAGTGCGAGGGAATAATCAGAAAAATAACTGTTGTGACCTGCAGTGTTGTCTGTGGGTGAGTGGGTGAGTAGGTGAGTGTGTTGTTGTGACATGCAGTGTTGTCTGTGGGTGAGTGGGTGAGTAGGTGAGTGTGTTGTTGTGACATGCAGTGTTGTCTGTGGGTGAGTGGGTGAGTAGGTGAGTGTGTTGTTGTGACCTGCAGTGTTGTCTGTGGGTGAGTAGGTGAGTGTGTTGTTGTGACATGCAGTGTTGTCTGTGGGTGAGTGTGTGAGTGTGTTGTTGTGACCTGCAGTGTTGTCTGTGGGTGAGTGGGTGAGTAGGTGAGTGTGTTGTTGTGACATGCAGTGTTGTCTGTGGGTGAGTGGGTGAGTAGGTGAGTGTGTTGTTATGACATGCAGTGTTGTCTGTGGGTGAGTGGGTGAGTAGGTGAGTGTATTGTTGTGACATGCAGTGTTGTCTGTGGGTGAGTGGGTGAGTAGGTGAGTGTGTTGTTGTGACATGCAGTGTTGTCTGTGGGTGAGTGGGTGAGTAGGTGAGTGTGTTGTTGTGACCTGCAGTGTTGTCTGTGGGTGAGTGGGTGAGTAGGTGAGTGTGTTGTTGTGACATGCAGTGTTGTCTGTGGGTGAGTGTGTGAGTGTGTTGTTGTGACCTGCAGTGGTGTCTGTGGGTGAGTAGGTGAGTGTGTTGTTGTGACATGCAGTGTTGTCTGTGGGTAAGTGGGTGAGTAGGTGAGTGTGTTGTTGTCACCTGCAGTGTTGTCTGTGGGTGAGTAGGTGAGTGTGTTGTTGTGACCTGCAGTGTACTAGTTGAAGACAGTGTAGATGAGACAAAACAGTCAGTGTCTGGTAGACCGAGTCCTCGACAGAGTTGCAGGAATCAATGAGGAACCGATCACGGGAACAGCAACCATGCTAATAGCAATATACAGTATGAGTGATAAAAAGATGACTGACTGCCGGTATGCAAATGAGTGAGTAGGTGAGTTAAAGGGTGTGTGAGCGAGTGAGTGGAGTGAATCAGCGAGTGCTGGACCATCAATCACCCTGACTGCTGCTTTACTCTGAATTGCATCAGGTGCAGCGAGGTAGGAAGTGGGTGCAGTGCGAGCGAGGACCTCGTGGCAGAGGTGAGTGTTGTATTGCTCTTATACAAACCTCGTGAATGCGTGCGATACCGGTGAGTAGAGTCACTTCCCCAGGGAAACGCTCCAGGCCCTGGCGGAACACCTCCAGTGCCGCAAGGGGCTGATCCAGCCGCACACACACCTGCAGAGACAAAGAGCCCCCCGTATAGCGTTTAACAGACTGTTTAGGCAATGCTGATGTTTACACATCGCACCAGCTACTCATTTAAGGCTGCGTCGACCTAGGGGAAGCCCGGGACTGGCGCAAATATTCGCCAATTATTGGTTGCAACCGAGATTCGAACTCGGGTCGCCAGGTTTGTAGCACAACACGGTAACTACTGCGCCACCACTACAGCTCTGAGCCAGTGGTGGAAATTCTACATTACTATGACGGGGGTGAGTCTATCCATAGGACAACCACTGTTGAACTTCTTTACAAAGCAATACTCATTTTATCGTGCCCAGAGAGATTATGGACCATCAACCGTCAAAGAGGAATTCAACTTACAACGTTCCCATTGCGAGTCGTTCGCTCACACACACCCTGCACTCACACACACACCACACTCACACACACACCACACACCGCCCTCACACACACACACACCGCACTCACACACACCACACACACACCACCCACACACAGCCCTCCCACACACACCACACTCACACACACACCACACTCACACACACACCACACACACACCGCCCTCACACACACACCACACTCACACCCCACTCACACCGTACACACACACACCACACCCAAACCACACTCACACCGCACACTCACACCACACACACACACCACACTCACACACACCGCACTCATAAAGCACTCACGCACACACCGCACACACAGACAGCACTCACATAGACTGCACTCACACATACACTGAACTCACACACACACACCACACTCACAATGCAGTCACACATACTGCACTCACACCTCACTCACACACACTGCATACTGACAGCTGGACCCCATGTAACTGACACAAATACCTCACACCTAACAGTATGCTGAGTAAATTCTGCGAGTCAGACTTGCCTTGCTCAGGAAGAGGAACGTGTCGACACAGTCGTGCTGCTTCATGGCCGACTTGAACTGCTTCTCTGCCTCTCGGTACAGCCCCAACCTGGGGCCCGCACAATAACAGCCGCTGTTCACCACTAAGTGGCGGTGAAGGCACCACGGCGCTTGTGCCATGCTTGCACACTTTCAGGCAAAGTGACGTTTCGAAGGCCCGCTGGCAGGCCACAAACAGACCCAGGTGCTATAGGTTGACTGAGATGGACCGCACGCACCCACACACACCCACGCACACAAGAGGCCAGGTTCACGCTCGCACAGCGCGCACCTGTGCACACAACCCTCGCCGCTGCGCACGGAACCTAACCCCACCCTGTGCTGCACCGCCGCTCGAACCGAGCGCTGACCTGTAGTAGCACTTCCCAAGCTGCACCTTCCACCACCAGTCTTGGAAGCGCGCGTGCTCAGTGGCCAGCGAGGCCAGCTCCAGAGCCTGGTCGCACGGCACGACACGCGGACGGCGTTACTCCCGACACCGCGCCGCCGTGCGCATTCACAGAAACAACTCAAGCGCGTACAGCACACACACTGAGGGCTGCGTGCACGGTGAAATCACTTACGTTTTTTACATCATTTTCATGGTGAAGGATGTACTCAAATAATGGCTGCAAATGACACAGAGAGGAACGAACCACAGCTCAGCGTGTCCTCTTCACAAACATCACCCTGGATCAGACCGATGGCACCGGTGTACGACTCGGGTCTCACCTTGGCCACGGATGGCTGCTGCGCGTATTTTGCAAAGTTGAGCCGGGACAGGTGGATGAAGGGTCCATCTGGGTTCGACAGCATGGAGGCCTGTGGAGTAAGGCCTCACTGGAGTCATCATCGACCAAGGCTTGGGCAGCCAAGGGCATATTCAGTCAGGCAGACGCCAACGTCACCCAAAATGAAGAAGGCCTTAAATGTCCGCCTATTATCTATAAATATAAGTAATA
The DNA here is from genome assembly GCF_964198595.1 of Lampetra fluviatilis. NCBI lineage: Eukaryota > Metazoa > Chordata > Hyperoartia > Petromyzontiformes > Petromyzontidae > Lampetra > Lampetra fluviatilis. The sequence continues at coordinate 12,058,266 of NC_136307.1, read as the reverse complement.
ATGTATTGCCCCCTGTCAATGTACTGATGGAGGAAGCCCTCCACACGCTGGGGGATTGTCTGAACATACTTCACCACGCTGGCCAGTGCGGATTGGTGAAGGGGGAGGGGGTCAAGGACCAGTTGCAATGTCACTCGCCACTGACATTCGCCGTGGCTGGACATCCAACTCAGATTGCTGGGTTTTCTGTCATCGGGCAGTGTTCATGGCAAGTGCGATGAGTGTGTGTTTTAACTGTGCTTGTACTCCACTGCTAAAGCAGTTCCCACAGTGTTAGTTTAGACCAGGAGTCAGCAACCTTTCAAAGAAGAAGAGCCTTTGTTTTTATCTTTGACCAAAATAGTTCGAGAGCCGCATCAAACGCAGAGCTACCGGTACACAAACGTAGCAGATATAGAGCAGATGACAAACATATTCTGACTTAAATACCCAAAATAGGTGAAGGAATAAACTGTCTATTTATTTCCCCCCCCTGAGTAATTTTTTAACATTACAGTTTAACAACATTTTGTTGTCACCAAGACATTCTATAGTGACCTATTCCCTGTCATATTAAATAAATTATTTTACGTTAAATCATGTTTAAGATTCACGTTTTAATAAAAAAGAACATCTCGCAAAGGGGCAGCCAAAGAGCAGCATCCGGCTCGGGAACCGCCGGTTGCCAACCCCGCGACTGAAGGCGAGCTCCCCGCGCGTAAGCGAGTGAGTTGCGTGCGTCACCGTGGCGGTGTTACTAGCGCCGGCCCTACCGTGCCGAGGCGGACATGTCGGCCTGAGGCACTGGTGACGGGCCGCGCCGTGCGGGCCGTACGGGGTGTGCGGATGGCCTGCTCCATGGTCCCCGGGCGGCCAGACTGTGTCCCAGGTCGCATGAACCCAGTTAGGGGCCGTCCCGTGGCCGTCATGGGCCTGCATGCCCCGAGATCACATCCAATACGGACGAGCAATGGTGAACAAAAAGATCTAGGAAACACAAGTTCAAATCTGTGAGGTGGGCAAATGCGGCCAGAGGGTGGTGAGAGCAGGTGACGTCACCTGACGGCCTGGCTTGGGCCCATGGCGCCGGACCCCTGGCTGGTCGCTGGAGCACGGAGTGATGTCCCAGGACCTGGAATCGACACATTTCGCGAAACCCAGTCACTCCAAATCCACAGGGGGCCCAAAATAAGTCACTCATCATCTATTGGGGACGTAAAAAGTACTCATTGACCAGTCACTGTTCATCATCCACTGGGTCAATCAGCATTGACAGGCAACCCAAGATTTTTGTCACTCAACATTCAGTCACTCATCATCCACTGGGGACCCATAGGATCCACTCGCTCGGACACCGTCCACTCATCCCCGGATCTGCTGCCACGTCCACGGTTCTCCGTGTCGGCGCTCACGCGAGACCGTGGCGATGGCGTTGTCGTCCAGGAGCATCTCGGCGAAGCCCTCCTCGTCCACGTCCACCTCGTCCACGTAGAGCTGCTCCGTGAGGGCCCGCATCTTCAGGGTCCACGCCACCTGCCATCGCCACGCACAAACCCCGTGACGGACACGGACGACGCCGGCTCCTAAGGGGTCTGTGTGCTCGCCAGTAAGCTGGTCCATGTCCTGGCAATGGTCCGTAAGATGTTTGGAGTCCATGGTCCCTGGCCCCATGAGGTGTCTATGTTTAACAGTTCCTGGGGCCAGTCATCAATTGCATAACACTTTTAATCAATGTTAATTATGGGAGATGATTACTTGATGTGGTTTATGCACCTGGCTTACTGATCCTCAAGGAGTCGTGGTAATAATACTAACATCATAAAGGCTGCTATCGGGGAGAGCTACACGGATTCTCGAGACGAGTTGTCAAGAGGGTACTGCAGTGAGACGTTTGGCTTCTTGTCGGAGGAAACGGAAGAAACCCCCAGCACGCAGCGGGGAAGGCGGAGATAACTCAACAACTGCGCACAGAGAGATGAGCGAAACCCAAGGCCGTGTGCTCCCATCAAACACTCGGCAGCCGCTCCTGCGAGAGACGACAGGGCTCACAAATGGCCTGCTGCGTCGCTCCCGAGGTGTCACCCGGTCCGGGCCCAAGATCGGCCACGCGCGTCTCGGCATCCCCCTCTCGGCCGTCAGGGCCTCGACTTACCTGATCCAGGGGATTCTTGCGGAGCAATTGACCGCAGATCTCGGCGCAGTCGCGATGTCTCCTCCGCCTGAGGCGGCTCCAGGCCAAGAAGGAGGGATCCATGTCCGAGCGTGGGGCCACGGAGGGCTCGGCGAGGCCACAGAGGCCTCGGTGCCAAGGCAACGGAGGACGCGACGGCTTCGCGCGTCGCCGGTGGGCCCCACAGCGCCCTCTGGTGGCCACGCCCCCCCCACGGAGTCCTGCTCCAGCCCTAATCCCTGGGATTGCATTTTATTTAATGCGTCGGCTGCGATTATCGCGACCGATATTATCCATAATAGAGGTTGGGGTGGTTGTGTCATTAAGCGCGCCACCACCCAGGCAATTAGTGAGATTTGTCACGTACACAAAACGTGCACATTAGTTACTCCTTGACTTAAAGCTTTCGTGACTGCAGGGATTCATATTATTGGGTCTTACGGGTAAAATCACGTAGATAGGTTTTCTTTGAACATATCAACGTGACTTTACCGAAAGACACTATAATAATTAGTTACTCGTTCAGCAACACCAACGTTTTTGAGACGATTTTCGTGTCCTAAGGTCGTTAATGTAAATACGTTATGTGCATCATGGATGTTCACTAACTGTGAACATATCAATAATAAAGATCCGCTGCTTCGCTCCGCCCCCCGACTCCCTGAACTTGATTGGCTCACATTGACGATGTAACATTTAATTCCTCTATTTAAGGCCGAAACAGAAGGATTTATCCACAATTCTGTCTGTCGCCTGAGGCTGGTTTTGTAATCACCGGCAAAACGTCGTACTCGAATTGTAAATATCGTGGGTTTACTCTCCCACACACCAGTGTGCTGAAATTATAGCAGCCAAATACTCTAAACGCATGTTGATTCTAAATGTGGAGGAAAAACCCGGAGGACCCGGAGAAAAACCCACGCGACCACGGGGAGAGAGAGACACGCAAACTCCAAAGATGCAGCAGGCGTTATGATCGGGATTGAACCCACGACCTCCTGCATACCAGGCAAGGTAGTTAACATCTCGCCACCACGGCGCCGTGGTGGACGGGATGTCGGGGTGGATTAGGGGGGCAAGCGCCCAACCCCTCCTTCCACCAGGGATCTGAGATTCTATTTTCGAGGGTGTAAGCCTCCAATAAGCTCGATGGGATCACTGGGGGGTCCCTCACCTCGGTGTCGCCAGGAAATCCCCACCTCCCACCTCCCCCACTGTAGGCCAAACCCGCACCACGCATGTCATCATTCAGACACGGCGTCTATGGAAACTCCACTTTCAACACAATATCGTACCGGTATCAGATCTGGGTACAAATCAATTCCTGCTGCCACCTGAACAGACGTCAATTCCTGGACTGGGCCGGGCCAAACCGTGCACAAGTGTCGACCTGAGCGGGGCACAACTCGTTGTTGTTGTTTTTGTATTGAAACTGCCACCTGAACAATGTTGTGCTCCACCCCCACTCGTTGCGTCACGTGGCTTCATTTCTGGTCGCAGTGCATTTCTCGTGTCGTATACCGCTGCTGTGACACTGAACAGGTCACCACCACCATCAGAGTAGAACCACGACTCAACAGCAGTCTTCCCGAGTCCACCCACCTCGCTCCGCCTCCAACAGCAGACAGCGGTCATCCCCACCCACTAGCGTTTTGGTAGCAACTTACCAATTGATTTGCTTTTCAGACTTTTTAAGTTTTTGACAATCTTACCGGTGCTGTTTTGCACCATTTGTTGTATGTGGTGCATTCCACTCGCCGCGTTCTTTGTGCTGGTTGTATCACCCAGATGATGAACACGACCTTACCATTCGGATCTTGCAATAGTGGTTTCTTAATTCTATTCTTTGCTGTAACCAGGTTTCTGTGTAACAATGTCCCCAATGAAAATGGCTATGCATTGCCCGAGGTTTCCCTGTGCCAAAAATAAAGTCTCCCCCCATCAGCACCCATCGGCTCGAGTTCCCCATCTGTAGGCGACTCGCCCCACCAGCGCCCCCTTTCCACCTACCAGGCTGCTGACCCTTGGGCAGGCAACACAGCCAGCAGCATCTCAAGATTGCCAGGTCTACAAAGTACTGTAACGCGAAGGGACACGCAGGGTAACCCCTGTGCACATAACCACAGCCCTTGCAGCCGCTACACGTGGCGCTACATTGTTCTGCTCAAAGGAGCAATGAGGTGACGGTCACCTCCCGTTTACAGCTCAATTTAAAATTCCTCATTCCCATGTGAGTAAAGTCTCTCCATTGGATAAACACCGTTGGCTTTCTCCCCAGTGTTGCTTATTTTATCCCAGAGGGATGTTGGGCCGACTCAACCCCAAAATCAGGATTTGAACTAACCTTCAGATTGTGAGCCACTCGCTCCAGCGCCGAGAAACCAATGAACAGAACTGACACATTTAGGCATAAACCGAGTAATGCGCGTGCATTTTTATTAAAAAAACATCCAAGGAAATTTAAAGCAGCACCAAAATGACATTAACTGTGCAGCCAACGTTTACAAAAAACATAACTTTAATTCACTGCATGCAGTATACCGTGGCTTGTTCTGCACAGGGAGGGGAGTTTTGTCACCATACCCACACACTCCCAGCAGCTGTCTGCACACCGAACATTTACAGTGGAATAGCAGCCTATGGAATAAGCACAGAACTACATCGAAGCATTAACAGTATACAGAAATCAACACACCCCTGTGGAACAATTAATCAGGACACGGCACTTCGTTCATCACACTGCTCCACTTGTAAATACCCTCCTCCCATCACACTTCATCGCTTTTCCCACACTCTTGTAAGAATCTTGCTCAATTTCGGGAAAATCTGTTCACTCTGATCCATGACAACTTTGAAAGCAAGTGCTGTTTGTTGCTGTGACCACTTTGCGTTTTGGGCTTGTGGAGCCATGCTCACTCAGCATGTGGGTTAAAACAAAAGACACTGGAGGCCTTTACAGCGGTCCAGTCTTCATACTTGTGAAAGCTTTCAAATTGTTATGAATGTGCAGAGCCCGAGGGTCACAACGAATAACATCGTGTGATGGAGAACAGGGCGGGGGGAGGGGGGGGCTTCCTCCTCTAGTCGACTTCCTCCATGCGCGACACGTCCTCGTCGTCGCCCTCCAGGGGTGGAAGGTCGTCTGCGGGAGCGGCAGGGATGTCTTCAATTGTCGTCGACTCATCGTCATCGATGCCTGCCACACACACACAAGCTCCACTTAACACTCCACATCCAACAACCCCACCTCACTGGGGAGAGATGTAATGTGTCAACTAGTGTGGCCTACGCAGCGGCTGTTATCAGGTCTCGGGACCGTAGTTGCACTCGCAGGATGGTCAGGATGGACAGTCTACACCATTACATCACCGACACAAGACGACCATTTTAATAATTGCCTCACCCGACCCACCTCATTTTGACACAAAATAGAAGTGGTGGCAAGGAGAAAAAAAATTAACAAGCAGACAGCACGCCTCCTTCGCATAGCTAATAGTGTAATTATTGTGTTATGTACAATATACACAAACTAGTACCCCAAAAGAGTCTATCATGTATTATGGATAGTACCCATATTATAAACATCATGTATTATGGATAGTACCCATATTATACTGGTAGGAACGAAGTGGACCAGATTAATGTGTCCGTCCGTCCGACTGTCCGTCCGTGTATCAACATCGCCCCCTACTGCAAACACTTGGCATGACCCTGTCCGACAAGATGGCCGCCCGCTCCCCCTGCGATGTCAACTAAACAAGATGGCTGCTGCTTCCGGCGCCTCACGGCGAAACTTTAAACTTCGCTTCAAAATTACTTTACTGAAACGCAGCACGTTTTTAAAAAAATTACTTTACTGAAACGCAGCACATTTTTTTAACAGAGACAAGAAACATTTATTAACACAGAGACGAGATACATTTAATCGCCTTATTTGTGCACGAAAAGCGCGGCTTCGCGAGGCCTACTGCAGAGGCTTCGCGAGGCCTAGTGCAGAAGGCTTCGCTAAGTCTACTGCAGAGAAGGCTTCGCGAGGCCTAGTGCAGTAGGCTTCGCGAGGCCTAGTGCGGCAGGCTTCGCGAGGCCTAGTGCAGAAGGTGGTGGTGGGGGGTGGTGGGGTGGTGGTAGTGGGTGGTGGTGGGGGGTGGTGGTGGGGGGTGGTGGTGGGGGGTGGTGGTGGGGGGTGGTGGTGGGGGGTGGTGAGGGCTGGTGGGAGGGGTGGTGTTGAGGGTGGTGTTGGGGGGTCTTTAAATCTCACAGCGTTTCTTGTCAAAACAAACACTTTTAATTAACGTTACACTAGAATACAGTAATTTTTTCTTTAACTCCTCTATACCCGGTCGATATCCCTGTACCGGTACTAAGTATTATTCCTACCAGCCCACCCCGCAGGGTCCTGTTAAACATAAACATCTCAGCAGCATTGGTTCAAGCAAACCTGGCTCTGCTGATGGGACAATGATAGTCAAAACTGGTCCAGAATTTGCTCGTGAAGTACCAAATGCTGCTGAAATTACACTCAGAGAATCCTGTGTGTGTACATGGAGAGAAACGGGAATGAGGCCAATTGTCTTTTTATTTTGTTGCCCATTTAACGGTGGGGAATTGCAAGTTGACTGCGGGAGGGAATCGACGCGAGGCCTACCAAGTCCCAGCTTGATCATGCGGTAGATGCGGCTCGCATGCGTCTGTGGGTCCTCGAGCGTAAAGCCGGACGAGAGCAGCGCCGTCTCAAACAGCAGGATGACCAGGTCCTTCACCGACTTGTCGTTCTTGTCCACCTCCACCTTCTGACGCAGGGTCTCCACGATGGGGTGGTCGTGGTTGAGCTCCAGGTGCTTCTTGGCAGCCATGTAGCCCATGGTGGAGGAGTCTCGCAAGGCCTGTGCCTTCATGATGCGCTCCATGTTGGCCGTCCAGCCGTAGGTGCTGGTCACGATGCAGCACGGAGAGGAGACCAGCCGATTTGACAGGGTCACCTGCACGGCACAGAAGGGAACGCGCATTAACAATGAGCATGGTGGACAAGCGCCGCTGTATTTACGCAGGAAAAAAGTGAGCAGACCCCTCGTGGAAATCATCCAAGCGTCACGTGGATTTTTCTTTACAGCAGCCGAGCACAGGCCCCAAATACGTCAAGCGGCCAGCAACATACAGTACTATCAGTACTATCAAAGTTGTAATAGGCAAGAGTGTGGCATGTGTCTTGAAGTGAGGAAGGTTATGGGGGCTTGGAAAAGGAAACAATGGGGAGGGTATTTCAAAGAAGCGCAGTGTGAGGGGAAGACGCAGAAAGTGTTTTTACAGAAACTGGGATTGGTCCAAGTGTAGATGAGGCGAAACATTGGGTGCAGGAATCAGGGGCAAGTTGATGGGAACAGTAAACCATGGTCGTAGCGATATAAGAGTGATAAGGAGGGGACTGACTATCGTTGAATAAGTGACTGGATGGAGTGCTGCATCAACCATAAACCGACTCTACATTGAATTATAACAAGCACAGCGAGGTAGGAACTGGGTGCCGCAGTGTTGAGACGTTAATCAACTACCTCGCCTGGTATACAGGTCGTGGGTTCGATCCCAGTCCTGACACCTGGATATTTGGAGTTTGCATGTTCTCCCCCCGTGGTCACATGGATATTTCTCCAGGTCCTCCGGTTTTTCCCCCCACATTTAGAAACATGCATTGAGAGTATATAGCTGCTAGAAATTTCCACATGATAAGCCACTTCGTTGGGCTATCATTTGTGGCCAGGTCGCTTCTAAGAGCTGCATAGCTCAGTGGGCCTTGCCTGGCAAGCTAAAAATAATTTTGTTTCAGTTTGGGGGTGACTTCCCACCCCAGACAGGTTCACATCACAAGTCCTGCCGAGTGCTCACCTTCTCCACCTTCTTCTCGAGGATCTCCTTGACCACCTTGCAGAGATTCTCAAACTTGGCCTTGGCCTCCTCCTGCCTCTTTTTCTCTTCCTCATCTTCCGGAAGCTCCATGCCCTCCTTGGTGACGGAGACAAGGGTCTTCCCGTCGAACTCCTTCAGCTGCTGCACGCAGTACTCATCGATGGGCTCCACCATGTACACCACCTCCAGGCCACGCTTGCGCACGCGCTCCACGAACGCAGAGTTAGCCACTTGCTCTTTTGACTCGCCTGCGAGCGAAATCGCGATTCACAAATTAGCCTCCCGGCACCACGGCCTCGTCTAACGGTTTGGCAATTCCCTACTCAAATGAGCATCGCGACGGTGCTCATCTCCCGTTAACAGTCCCATGCCAGTGGTAGACATTCCAAATTAATTTGGCGAAGACTAATCCAAAGGACAACCACTGTTAACAACCACAAAGTGGAATGCAATTTATAGACCGAGGGATGATTAACAGTCTACAAAGCTTCACAATTAGATTACTTGTAGTCTACACTTATTAAGTTCAATACTTGGGGAACGTTCTTAGCCAGGAAGTGCTAGCAGGCTGTGTGAAGAGCATGTGTCGTGCAGCGGTATGTGTGTGGTGCCATGGAGTGTGTCGTGGCGCGTGTGGTGCTGTTGTTGGCACGTGCGTGTCTGCCCCCCGCACCGGTGATGTAGTAGATGTGCTTCTGATTTTCCTTCATGCGAGACACGTAGTCCTTCAGCGAGCACATGTCCTCGCCCGACATGGACGTATGGTAGCGGAGCAGCTCCGCCAGCTTCTTCCGGTTCTGAGAGTCCTCGTGGATTCCCAGCTGTGGGGAAACAACGATCAGAGGCAGAGCGCGACAGGGTCAGATTTCCCCCTGACAAACCACGGGAAAAGCTCGAATCGCAAAATCTTCGAATCCACACCACTGCAAGATATTCGGCAAATGGTGAGAGCATCCACCTTGAGGTTTTTGGAGAACTGCTCATAGAACTTCTTGTAGTTATCTTTATCCTCAGCGAGCCCCGCGAACAGCTCCATGGACTTCTTGACGATGTTCTTGCGGATCACCTTGAGGATTTTGCTTTGCTGCAGCATCTCACGCGAGATGTTGAGGGGAAGGTCCTCGGAGTCCACCACTCCCTTCATGAAGTCTACACCCGGTGAACATTGACGGCTTTAGTATTTATCACTGTAACAACTCTAGAGAACCATTGAATAGAAGTGCTTTAAGGGAGAAAAAATGACATTGTTTACGAGTTGCTCTCAAGCCTACATACTTACTAAGATGCTCCGGGATGAGGTCTTCACAATTGTCCATGATGAAGACACGTCGAACGTACAGCTTGATGTTGTTTTTCTTCTTCTTGTTTTCAAAGAGGTCGAAGGGCGCCCGCCGGGGGACGAAGAGCAGTGCCCGGAATTCCAGCTGCCCCTCCACCGAGAAGTGCTGTAGCACAAACACGCCATGTGCAATAACCATTCAGTGTACATTCTGTATTTGCGCATTTCCTGTGGCGCATGGCCATCATCACGAAGGCACCTTTTCGAATCTGCAGTCGCTTCACAGTTGGGTGGAGGAGGGGGGGAGCAATGTTGCCACGTGTTGTCCCAATTCAGCAACGTTGCAGTTTAACGTTACAAATGTAGTGAATTTGGACTATGATGCCACAACACAAATTACGTCACACAATCTCTGAACCGTACATCGAGGCAGATATAGCATATTTTTACGGTTAATACACCCCGCAGTTATAACCAGGCCGGCCTCTTAACAAGTGAACAACAAACCTCTGCAACAAGCAGTGAACATGCAACCCTCTGGGCTGCATCATCGCACAAGTCAACAGATGGGCAACACATGCCAGGCCACATATGGCAGCCACAGCAGCCAGGAGGCCCTGGGGCTCGTCACCTCCAGTGTGTCCAGAGACAACGGCGGCACCACGCTCACCTTCACGGCAAGATGGTCCTCCCAGTCGTTGGTGAGGCTCTTGTAGAACTCGCCGTACTCCTCCGCCGTGATGTCGTCTGGGTTGCGCGTCCACAGCGGCTTTGTCTTGTTCAGCTCCTCCTTGTCCGTGTACTTCTCCTTGATCTTCTTCTTTTTCTTCTTCTTGTCCGAGTCCTTGGCCTTGTCCTCCTCCTCATCGGAGCCTACGTCTTCGATTTTGGGAGTGTCGTCGTCAGACCTCTCTTCCTTGGGTTTATCAGAAGCCGCCTCCTCCTTATCCTCCTCGTCATCGCTCACCTCCTTGTCGCGTTCTTTCTCCACCTGCAACAGACGGATTACCCAAACTTCAGACGACATACGATGGATGGAGGTTGCTCACTAAAATAGCGATGAAACAAACAGACTGCGGTCCGAGTTGGCCGAATGTACGAAACGCAGCACGTTACTCACGTAAAGCGTGATGGGGTAGCCGATGAACTGGGAGTGCTTCTTGACAATGTCCTTGATTGACCTCTCCTCCAGGTACTCAGTCTGGTCCTCCTTCATGTGGAGCACGATCTTGGTGCCACGACCGAGAGGCTCCCCTGCACCGCATAATCGCAGCCACTTGAGATTAGCAATCTCATCACCCGGCGGCGGGGTGTGCTGGGCGTGCGGCATGGCGAGAGCCACGCGTGCTCCACCGGGAGCTCAAACCCACCGTCGTTGTCGGGCCTCACGGTAAACGAGCCGCCGGCCGAAGACTCCCACACGTACTGCTCGTCGTCGTTGTGCTTGGTGACGACGGTGACGCGCTCGGCCACCAGGTAGGCAGAATAGAAGCCCACGCCGAACTGGCCGATCATCGAGATGTCGGCGCCCGCCTGCAGGGCCTCCATGAAGGCTTTGGTGCCCGACTTGGCGATGGTGCCCAGGTTGTTGACGAGGTCGGCCTTGGTCATGCCGATGCCCTTGTCGATGAGTGTGAGTGTGCGGTCGATCTTATTGGGGACGATGTCGATCTTGAGCTCCTTGCCAGTGTCCAGCTTGCTGGGGTCAGTGAGGCTCTCGTAGCGGATCTTGTCCAGCGCCTGGGCAGACGGGGGACCGCACAGTGATGTTTACAATGCCAGGGCAACAGCAGATCGACATATGCTACCACGCCCGCGACCATCACATTCACGTCTCGACCAATTACTGCATCTATGACTAAGCGGCAGGGTGGCGGCAGTGGCAACACATGTGCCTCACAGCAAAAAGGGCCTGGGTTTTATTCCTGACTGGAGTGTATACTCTCTCCCCCTACTTTTCATGGGCTTCCTCAGGTTTGCTCAGGTTTCCTCCCATAGCGAACAATACTTTGGTATGTACCGTATTTTCCCGCATATAGCCTGCATACGCATATAACCCGCAGACGCATATACCCCGCAAAAATAGCATTTTGTGTAAAAAAAAAAATCAGATAGCCCGCACCTCCATATACCCCCCGCATGCATTCATATATTTAACGTCGTTACCGCACCTTAATTCCATTATATTAATACGAAGTCTACATTTGTAATACATTCCACTATCAATTGTTAATAATAAAATCATAACGTGCACAAAGAAAACTAACCGGAAACGAGTGAACTTTAAACAGTAAATAAGTAAGAAAAGTAAATATCCAATAAATAAGATAAGTACAGTTTTAGCACTGGTAGATTGCACTCTGCGCAGATAATAGCAGCACTACGGTAACTCCATAGCCCCCCCACCTCTCTCTCCTCCCAGCTGCCCCACCCCCAACCCTCCCTCTCTCTCCCCCCAGCTGCCCCACCCCCCAAACCCCCACCTCTCCCTCCCCCCAGCTGCCCCACCCCCCAAACCCCCACCTCTCCCTCCCCCCAGCTGCCCCACCCCCCAACCCCCCACCTCTCCCTCCCTCCAGCTGCCCCAGCCCCCCACCTCTCCCTCTCCCCAGCTGCCCCACCACCCAAACCCCCACCTCTCCCTCCCCCCAGCTGCCCCACCCCCCAACCCCCACCTCTCTCTCCCCCCAACCCCCCACCTCTCCCTTCCCCCAGTTGCTAACCACCCACCTCTCCCTCCCCCCAGCTGCCCCACCCCCCACCTCTCTCTCCCCCCAGCTGCCCCACCCTCAACCCCCACCTCTCCCTCCCCCCAGCTGCCCCACCCAACCCCCCACCTCTCCCTCCCCCCAGCTGCCCCACCCAACCCCCCACCTCTCCCTCCCCCCAGCTGCCCCACCCAACCCCCCACCTCTCCCTCCCCCCAGCTGCCCCACCCAACCCCCCACCTCTCCCTCCCCCCAGCTGCCCCCAACCCCCCACCTCTCCCTCCCCCCAGCTGCCCCAGCCCCCAACCCTCCCTTCTCCCCAGCTGCCCCACCCCCCAACCCCCCACCTCTCCCTCCCCCCAGCTGCCCCAGCCCCCCACCTCTCCCTCCCCCCAGGTGCCCCACCCCCCAACCCCCACCTCTTGCTCCTCCCAGCTGCCCCACCCCCCCAACCCCCCACCTCTCCCTCCCCCCAGCTGCCCCACCCCCCAACCCCCACCCCTCGCTCCTCCCAGCTCTCCTGTCGCCGGTAAACAGTGCGCGCACTTCAAACATTGTCGTTTAATTGTACAAACAATTCATTTAAAACGTGATAACATGTGCAATTTTAGTGTGAGTGGTTTATTCAACAGTACTTTAGTCAAAGGTAAGTGTTGCATAGTGGATAGTCCTACCATGAAAAAATGTAACGAGTTATGCCATGTCACACGTGTCAAATATTTTTGGGATAGTCCGCACCTCCATATACCCTGCAGGGTCTTGTTTTGTTTGTAAAAAGTGGTCTACCCCGCGGGTTATATGCGGGAAAATACGGTAACTTGGTAAATAATACCTCGATAAGCAAAGTTTCGATATACGAACTTTCAGTATAACTTTGGATTTATCACCATTAATGGAAAAAAAAAATTCACTGAAATGTCAAACAGTTTTATGAGCATTGAGATCGACTATAGAAATTGTGTCTACATTCGTCTCGGCCAATCAGCATGGAACAATACACGGTTACGGTGATATGGTGTTTGCTGGGCAATGTAACCTCATGACTGCACCGAAGACTACACTGGTTAGTGTGGATATACGATTCAGTACATTACACCGTTTCTTTTAATTATGCCAGTTTTTGTATTTTAATACTGCACAGAATAAAAGTTTCAATATAAATGATCTTGATACGAATGGGAAGTTATTGAATGTTTATTGTATGAAATGAGAACGCATCCTCATAGTACTAACATACAACTTTTGATATACAAACGGAGCTCCAGGAACGCATCAACTTCGTATATCGAGGTATTGGGCAAAAATATCCCAATGCTGGCTGAAAGAAAACCTGCAAATTACTCAATTGGGATCACACACACCCAGTAACATCGTCCCTGACCGCAAAAACTTCGCAGGACCCTCCTAAAAACGAGTCTTAGGACTCTTGAGGTAAACGAGCAGAGTAAATAAAATACATTGCAGAGATGTCTACTGCTGGATGAAGGCCTCCTTTCCACACTGTCAGTCGTGGAAGTGTATTGGCAAGCAGTCTACACAGCAGCAGTGGACATGGGGCCACTCCCAATGACAGCAGCAGCGTTAATCTAAAATCACAATTAGACCACAAGCGGCCCATACGATGGGATGTGTGATGGGGCGGGTGGGGGGGTCCTAGCACCCCCTCCACCTTAATGGCGTGGGGGGGGGGGCGTCGGGGGTGTGGAGCGGGGTATGTCCGTGTGTGTGTGGAGCGGGGTGTGCCTGTGTGTGAGGGTGTGGGGAGGGGGTTGTCTCGTGTGTGTATGTCTGTCTGTGTATGAGAAGCGAGGTGTGTCCGTGTGTGTGAGGGTATGTGGAGCCTGGTGTGTCCGTGTGTGGAGCGGGGTGTGTCCGTGTGTGTGTGTGAGGAGCGGGTGTGTCCGTGTGTGAGGGTGAGGAGCGGGGTGTGTCTGTGTGTGAGGGTGTGTGGAGCGGGGTGTGTCTGTGTGTGAGGGTGTGTGGAGCAGGTAGTGTCCGTGTGTGAGGGTGAGGAGCGGCGTGTGTGTGAGGGTGTGTGTGAGGAGCGGGGTGTGTCTGTGTGTGAGGGTGTGTGTGTGGAGCGGGGTGTGTCTGTGTGTGAGGGTGTGGAGCGGGGTGTGTCTGTGTGTGAGGGTGAGGAGCGGGGTGTGTCTGTGTGTGAGGGTGTGTGGAGCGGATAGTGTCCGTGTGTGAGGGTGTGAGGAGCGGGGTGTGTCTGTGTGTGAGGAGCGGGGTGTGTCTGTGTGTGAGGATGTGAAGAGCGGGGTGTCTGTGTGTGAGGGTGTGTGGAGCGGCGTGTCTGTGTGTGAGGGTGTGAGGAGCGGGGTGTGTCCGTGTGTGAGGGTGAGGAGCGGGGTGTGTCCGTGTGTGAGGGTGAGGAAAGGGGTGTGTCCGTGTGTGAGGGTGTGAGTGGGGTGTGTCTGTGTGTGAGGGTGTGTGGAGCGGGTGTGTCTGTGTGTGAGGGTGAGGAGCGGGGTGTGTCCGTGTGTGAGGGTGTGTGGAGCGGGTGTGTCTGTGTGTGAGGGTGTGAGTGGGGTGTGTCTGTGTGTGAGGGTGTGTGGAGCGGGTGTGTCTGTGTGTGAGGGTGTGGAGCGGGGTGTGTTCGTGTGTGAGGGTGTGAGTGGGGTGTGTTCGTGTGTGTACGGAGCGAGGTGTCTATCCGTGTTTGTGAGGAGCGGGGTGCGAGTGGTTCCGTACGTCGGAGCTGTTGGAGATGAGCTCGCGCAGGAAGATCTCCTTGTTGGAGTAGAAGGTGTTGATGATGAGGGACATGAGCTGGGCAATCTCCGCCTGGAAGGCGAAGGTCTCCGCCTCCTCGCCACTCCCCGCAGCCATGGGCTGCGTCGTCTCGGACACCTCGGGCATCTGTGGAGGCAGCGAGCGCAGGAGACGCGTGGGGGCACCCACTGAGCCACATAACCCCTATAGAGACACGGAGCCCCTATGGAGACACAGAGCCCGTATGGAGACACGGAGCCCCTATAGAGACACGGAACCCCTATAGAGACACGGAACCCCTATAGAGACACGGAACCCCTATAGAGACACGGAACCCCTATAGAGACACGGAACCCCTATGGAGACACGGAGCCCGTATGGAGACACGGAGCCCGTATGGAGACACGGAGCCCGTATGGAGACACGGAGCCCGTATGGAGACACGGAACCCCTATAGAGACACGGAGCCCCTATAGAGACACGGAGCCCCTATAGAAACACGGAGCCCCTATAGAGACACGGAACCCCTATAGAGACACGGAACCCGTATGGAGACACGGAGCCCGTATGGAGACACGGAGCCCGTATGGAGACACGGAGCCCCTATGGAGACACGGAGCCCCTATGGAGACACGGAACCCCTATGGAGACACGGAACCCCTATAGAGACACGGAGCCCCTATAGAGACACGGAACCCCTATGGAGACACGGATCCCCTATGGAGACACGGATCCCCTATGGAGACACGGATCCCCTATGGAGACACGGAGCCCCTATGGAAACAGAGTCCCTATGGAGACACGGAGCCCCTATAGAGACACAGAGCCCCTACAGACACATATCCCCTATAGAGACACGGAGCCCCTATAGAGACACAGATCCCCTATAGAGACACGGATCCCCTATAGAGACACGGATCCCCTATAGAGACAGATCCCCTATAGACACGGAGCCCCTATGGAGACACAAACCCCTATAGACACAGATCCCCTATAAAGACACGGAGCCCCTATGGAGACAGAGCCCCTATAGAGACACAGATCCCCTATATAAACACGGAGCCCCTATAGAGACACGGATCCCCTACGGAGACACAGATCCCCTATGGAGACACAGATCCCCTATAGAGACACGGAGCCCCTATAGAGACAGATCCCCTACAGAGACACAGAGGCCCTATAGAGACACAAAACCCCTATAGAGACACAGATCCCCTATAGAGACACATATCCCCTAGAGACACAGATCCCCTACAAAGACACAGATCCCCTACAAAGACACAGATCCCCTACAGAGACACAGATCCCCTACAGAGACACGGATCCCCTATGTAAACAGAGCCCCTATAGAGACACAGAGCCCCTACAGAGACACGGATCCCCTGTAGAGACACGGATCCCCTATAGAGACACGGGGCCCCTATGTAGACAACAGAGCCCCTATGGAGGCGGTGGAGAACCTTCCAGAATGTTCCCCCTCACGGGCGCCACCCGCTGACCGCTCCGCCTGCACCACCGCCCACCCACACGGCACCCCACGGCACCCTCCACCAAGGCGGCCTCGCTCGCCCTCTCGCGTCCCCCGCCAGTGGCGGGCGTCGGCCGGTGGTGTCGGGTCACCGCGGGGTCCGCCAGCAGCGCTCCAGGGTTGCTTCAACATTACACATCGAGCTACAGCAGCGGTCGTTACCTCGTATCGTTCTGCCGTAGCAGTCTGCAGTAGTCAAAGGAGTAGCGTGGTCTGCGTCTCGCTGCGGCTGCGTCAGACTTCTGTGTGAGCGAGGCGGCTCCTGCGCGCCGCTGTTTGTAGCAAGCGCGAAATTTCGAGAAGACGCGGGCGGGGGTCTCGCACGGCGTGCTCCGGTGATTGGTGGAAGTTTGGCGAAGCCCCGCCCTCTCGCGCGCGAGAATTATAGAAGCCCCGCCTCCTCGCTAGCGAGAATTATCAAAGCCCCGCCCCCTCGCGCTCGAGAATGATCAAAGCCCCGCCCCCTCGCTCTCGAGAATTCCCAAAGCCCCGCCCCCTCGCTCGAAAATTCTCAAAGCCCCGCCCCCTCGCTCTCGAGAATTCTCAAAGCCCCGCCCCCTCGCTCTCGAGAATTCTCAAAGCCCCGATCAACACGCCCGCGGCGCTTTCGTTTCCACGTGCTCATAGACGATCGTGGTATAACAGAAATACACAGATCATCGTGATATAACAGCAATGCTCATAGACTATCGTGGTGTATCACAGCAATGCCCATAGATGATCGTGGTATAACAGCAATTTCCATAGCTATCATGGTAACAGCAATGCCTATGGAATGTCATGGTAAAAGCATTGCCCATAGACTACTAAACGTGTAACGGCAAACAGAACTATTATATTTTACGGGCATTCTACTTTGTGCCCTTCGTTTGAATCCACCGCTGAGTTGGGTCTTGGCATCCCACTCAGCACTGCGCAGCCCGCGTCTCGCCGACAGTCTTTGCGTGTCATCGTGAGTCACTCCGCTACAGCGAACCCTAAGAACCCCGATCGAGGACGCATTCGAGAACTTCTAGAAGCAGCCGCAGCACGGCTCGCGTGAAGCGAAGCCACACGCCCGGCGGTCATCGTGGCTCGAGCTCGCGGGGTCTTTGTGTTGTTCACCGGGGCCGCGAGCAGTCCGGGGACACGGGCTCGCCGGGCCCCACTGGGCGACTTGTTCGCCGCAGTTCGGCTCCATTGTGCCGTGTGGCAGCCAGCCCGCGGAGGGCTGGGGGGATGGATTGTTGTGGCGGGCACTCGACAGCAGTGGCACACGCGTGCTCGAGCGGTGTTCTCTAAGGCCAGCATGCTCTGTGGATTTAACACGCTGTGGATTGGGCATGCTGTGGATTTAACACGCTATGAGTTGGGCATGCTCTGTGGATTTAACACGCTATATATTAGGCATGATCTGTGGATTGAATACAGGTCTGTGCATTTAACACACGCCATGGGTTGGACATGCTCTGTGGATGTAACACAAGCTGTGGTTGGGCATGCTCTGTGGATTTTAAACACATGGGTTGGGCATGCTCTGTGGATTGAACACACTATAGGTTGGGCATGTTCTGTGGATTGAACACAGGTCTGTGCATTTAACACATGCTATGGGTTGGACATGGTGTGTGGATTTAACACGCTGCATGGGTTGGGAATGGTCTGTGGATTGAACACACGCTGTCGGGTGGGTATGGTCTGTAGATGGAATATTCTGTGGGTTTAGCAGCGACTCTAAAAATACGATTTAAAACTATGTTTTATTCTACCAGGTAAGGTCTACGGAGTTAAAAAGCTCTTTTTCAAAAGCCACCTGGCCACGAATGATGGCTCAACGAAGTGGCGTATGTGGAAATGTATAGCACCCAAATACTAACATTTAACACACCACGGATTGAGTATGGTCTGTGGATTTAACACACGTTGATTTTGCATGTTTTATGTTCTCTCGTAATTACTTGCAGGCAAAGCAGCTGAAACGTCGAGATTAGTTTTTGCCGTTTCCAATTCGTACTGTATAAGAGCTTACTTGAAAGTATTCAGTAAAATACTCAGTCACTGCAAACGTTAATGAGCACCCCGCACGGTGCGAACACAGCACTGGGGAGACAAAGGTGGCCGAGCATGGTGCTGGCTCCACCACCCCCTGCGAACCCCGTAATAGGTGCTTGCTAACAGCATTTCCTCAACAATGTGTTTGGGTTGTAGCGGGATTCTTGCGTGCACATTGACGATTCGGTGTCAAAACATTTATTCACTTTCCACAAACTTGGCACCTTTCCCTTGCATATCCTCACACGGTATACCATCATGGACAACACGGTCACCCATGTAAAAATAAAGTTGTGACTCTACATCAACATCAGCCACACCCCAGATCACACAGCACCACCCACTCACTCCCTTTTCACAATCACGTAACGAGAGTCCAGCAGATTGCACAGGCCACAAACCGACGATATACACAGCAATTTCATAATTACAAAATACTTAAGGATTCATGTTGACATATATTGACGCGGATGACCACGATTTAATTTAGAATTCCCCCTAAAGGCAGCATCTTGTGTAGAGTTGCTATATTTTGAGATGAGACGTAAATATGAAATAAATGAAGATTATTGCGACATCAGTTTCCCGTAACTTGTAATTGCATAACCCTCACTGTGTTGTTGAGCTTGCTGTACTTCCAGTGCCGATTATTTTTACACGCTTTTATTTAACTGTCTGTTGTTGTCGTATCCTCAAATCTTGTAACTAAATTTTAACCCACTTCCCAATATGATATCGACTGTAAACTTGGTATACTTATGTCATACTGATGACAATACTATATTCTATCATTTAAAAAAATGTAACCATCTTTTTAATGTTATGTTTCGGCTTTGGTCTAATTGTCCACGCTCAACTCACGTTGGTTGTAAATCACCACAGTCCCTTACGTTATGGCAAGCTTCGGAGCCACTTCCTGGATTCGTGGAGTTTTGCCATTACTCGTACACTACATTTCATTAAAGCGTGTTTTTTTAAAAGTATTTTAAATATTACTTATTGTTTCCATCCATCAAAGTCAAAAGTCCTTCCTCGTGCAGTTACAGAATTATTCCGACTCAGTGGTGGTACTTTGTCATGCTGTAGATCTTTGAAAGGAGAATTATCTGGTTAACAAGTGTCATATGCTGCTGATAAGTTGACCAAGGCGACACCAGTGATTTGGTTGTTCTCGAAACCGTCTTCTATGGACTGGGTGAGGTTTAGCACCTGGCCAGTGCAGGACTTGCACGGCTGGAAATCACATTGTTCTGGAATGAGTTGTTCCTCCAGTATAGGTGATTGCTGGTTCAAGATAAGTCTCTCAAAAAGTTTGAAGAGGTCGCAGAGCAAGGACATTGGTCAGACGCTCTTAGGGTCAGATGGGTCTTTTCCTGGCTTTGGAAACGCGACAACAAATCTTCCGTATCTTGGGTATGAGCACAGGAATGTAACATTCTCAAGAGCCAATCCCTTGTTGTTAGTGCAACGTTCTTTAACTTTTTAGTGCAGATGTCTTAATGCCTGCTGCCTTGCCAGTCTTTATACCCTTGATGGCTTCCAGTGCCAATAAAGACCGGCAAACTCTTTCCACTGCAGTTCATCCAGCATGAGCCTATGAGTCTTGCAATCATTACAACTTTTCAACATATAACATTCACCATGTATATGCTTTCGGTAAAATGAAAAAAACAATTAAATACATGAACTATTAAACATTATCATGAAAACCAGCACTGTTCAATTGCTCTGCCTAACATTTTGCAAAGCACCAATTTTGTGGGTAACGCTACAAATTGACAACTTTAATAACAAAGTTTATCTCACAAAATAATCAGAAAATAACATTTTAAAACCCATAATCAGTAAAGATAATCACAATGTGATGTTATTTTATAAATGGAGTATACGATTCCACTATGTAACACAATTTTTGTTCCTGGGTAGTGTTAGTGTTATTTCGTAATTTCTTATGCCTATAAAGTATAAAAATTAACCCGTAAAAACTAAGTTTTTCACTATAAATCCTTTATATGCGTGTTCAATGCGCCACAACCCAGCCCACATTGGTCTTTGAAATGGGCGGCTAGAGTCATCTCGTCCTCTGGCTTGAGATGGCTGCCACCTATGGGTCAGATGATTGCCTGCCACCATTAAGCAATAGGTAAATAAATATAAAAAAAAAATTACCTAAAAAGTGTAAAATTTTTGAAAAATTTTTTTCACAAAAAGAAATTGTCACGCACAACGAGTCTGTGTGCAAAATGTCAGCTCGATTGGATCACGGGAAGTGGGTTAAAAAACGACCGAAAGATTTGCACGGTCGTAAGCAAGCAAGCAAACTTAATATAAAGGATTTAAAAATGGCTATTATTCCCCACAAACTTTGCTTTTGTGACCAAAGCACAAACTTTGCGCATGCGCGACAAAGCTGACCGGGGTTGCCCCGAGCAACGAACACGCGTTCGTTGGGAGGGGGGGATTTTTTCTTTCGCGTAAAAAA
This sequence comes from Lampetra fluviatilis, assembly GCF_964198595.1. NCBI lineage: Eukaryota > Metazoa > Chordata > Hyperoartia > Petromyzontiformes > Petromyzontidae > Lampetra > Lampetra fluviatilis. The sequence continues at coordinate 12,037,470 of NC_136307.1, read as the reverse complement.
TGCCCAAAAAATACACACAACGCGGAGGTAAATCCTTCAAAGTGTCATATCCTCCCCCCCCCACCCCAATGTGTGCACTTACTACTATAGGATTGGTAGATACTAATATTATAGCGCTTAGGTACTATTATTGTAGAGCGGGCGGGGGGATGGCGGGGGGAGGGTAGCGGCCCAGCCCCAGCCTGCCACGGTGCCACCTCGGCCGGCTGGGCGAGGCCGGGGGCTCTGCACGGGACTAGGCCTCACGACGGCACTCTGTCAAGTTAGTAGTTTGTGCTAAAATAGTTTATATGTACTGCTGTAGTGATAGCAGGTAGCACCAGTCAGTATGCACTGCTGTAGTTAAAGCAGGTACCACCAAAGTCGGTATGCACTGCTGGAGTGATAGTAGATACTGCTATCGAGTTGGTAGATACTACTACAGAGTTAGGAGATACTAAAACAGTCAATATATACCACTACATTCAGTAGATACTACTATACAGTCAGTAGATACTACTACGGTAAGTAGCTTCTGCTATAGTCAGTAGATACTACTATAGAGTCAGTAGATACTACTATAGAGTCAGTAGATACTGCTATAGAGTTAGTAGTTACGAGTCAGTGGATACTATAGAGTCAGCAGATACTACTATAGAGTTAGTAGTTACTACTACAGAGTCGGGAGATACTACTGTATGGCTAGTAGATACTACTACGGTCAGTAGTTACTACAGTCAGTAAATACTACTATAGTCAGTAGCTACGACTGGCTCAGTAGATACTACTGTACAGTCGGTAGATACTAGTCAATAGATACCACTTACTGTTGTATGTAGGGTGTGTAGGTATATATACCTACGTGGGGGTAAAACATTTTTTTGAGGGGGGGGTCGACAATTTTCGGAAACCTTTCATATCAACTATTTACTCCCCACTTTCTTAACTTTTTGGACTTCTGCAAGCCTCTTATAATTTGTTGGTGGACAAATGGGCAAACGGCTCACCGGGCTTTCAAAATAGCTGAGTATCTGTGTATGTAATGTTTTTAAGAGAAGTTTTGAAATAAAATTTTCGCCCGGGCAATGCCGGATACTTCCCCGCGAGTATGATATATTTTTAAAATAACACTGAAAATTGTAAAACATTTTGAAAAATTTGACTTTTACAATTTAAAAAATTGTAACAAATTTTATAACATAAAATTCTGAGGAACAATTGTCCATCTTACCTTCCAGAGTTGTTTGCATTGCTTGCAGGTGAAATGAGTTTCCCAGGATTTGTCTTGATCCCCAACAGGCATGCCGAAATATGCCTTGTAGGCCTCACACATCTTAGCAGATGCTTCCACAGAGTACTTTTTCGCTCGTTTTAATAAATTGGCCACAGACATAGCAAAATGCGTCTGCCGGATGCTTGCAGCCTCTTGATGCCATCTCAGAAAATGCAGATATGTATCCACAGCTGGAACTAAACTGAACTGGTGGGTTGAAGGCCCCTGTATTTATACTATTATTTATATTACTGGAAAGTTCTAGAATGTTCTAGAAGTTACTCCAAGTTTACTTAGCACTGACTATCTGGAAAGTTCTGGAAAATAGGTAAATTTCTAAATATCACTGTCCTGGTCATTAAAGCCGTTTTCTGTACTTTTGAGGCATAAGCAATTCGGAAATAACACTTACTACCCGGGAACAAAAATGTTTGTGTTATTGCAGACCTTGAATCGTACGATGTACTATAGTGTCCCCATACCCTGGACACCCTTGCAAGCACCACATTCCAGCTCGACTTCCCTGGCTTCCATCTGCCATGGGAACAATGGGGCAGCACATACCCGGAGCCACACGAAGCATGCGAGTTGCAAACGGCCGATGCACAAGTTGCGAATCAGAGACTCTCCTGTGTGAAACTGCGGCTCTGAAATTAAAACCACGTAGCGCGTAAATTCGCACTGCCCCAAATATAAACGTGAGACTAGGCAATTGAATGGATAAATACGTTTACGGCAGAATCTTTAATAGTTTGTCTTGATTGACCGTAAGGAAGGCGGTTCAGATATAATATTGAAATAAGTAACATTAAAATTTGCAGCATCCCTAGAATTTTGGCCTTGCTGGTCCCGACCATCAGCCCCTCTAACCCTGGCCTGACCCACTGTCCAGGACGCCCTTGATGGCCATAGGGGCCTGGAACCACACGCAGTCGTCCTCGCGCGGCTGGCCGAGGGCCGTGTCCAGCGGCTCCTCCAGGCTGTTGCTAAACGTGACGACGACCCTCCTCCCGCGGGTGGGCGGCTTGTAGTTGAGCTTGGGCTTGAACCAGTCGACGCCACAGTCCCTGTGCGCCCACAGCAGCAGTGTGGCCGAGGTGACGGGCAGAGTGCGCGGCTCGCCAAACACATCCTGCACGAAGAGCGAGTGAAACACGTGGCGGCTGTAGCGAGCGTGGCACAGTGAATCGATGCTGCCTCCCAGCGCCAGCTCATGGAAGTCCAGCTCGTAGAGCTCAAGCGGCGACACGGGGCTCGGCCCGAGCAGGATGAGGACCCGGGGCACGTGCGACAGGGAGAAGAGCGTCTCCAGGTGGCCTCTCAGCTCGTGTAGGGCCGTCAGCGTGCGTGCTTCTTGCCTTAACCTGGGGGGCACCTCTGCCTGCAGGGAGGAGGGGAGGGAGGCGGTCACACCAGGCCGAAAGCCACGGTCTTCAATCACTAACAAAACTGCTGTCCTGAGATGCAATTGCGAACATTATAAACGTCACGTCCAGCATTATAACGTCGTGTCCCACGTCATGTATCCACCTCTACCATCATCATCACCACAAACATCGCAACAGTCACCTGTCACACCATACTATCACCACCACTATATCCAACAACAGACACCTCCCGCACACACATTATCCATCATCACATTCACCTCCACCATCACATTTAACATCATCAGCAGCAACATCGACTATCACCACATCCAACATTTAACCTCGCCACCATGCTGTAGTTCAGCGACTGTACTCCATGGGTACAGCTTCATCTAACACGTGAAGGACACTGGGCATAATGATAAAATGTATCTTTACTTTTTATATACAAATCCATTTCTATTACTGTATAAACATCACCTAAATTATTAAAACCTTAATTTCATGTCGAATGTCGCCCCCTCGTGTCCTCCCCTCGCGTACACAGCCGCTCCGCTTCCACACACGACCTGGGGTCAGTCAGGTCTAAACAAATCAGTGACCTTGCGCCTGCACACTCCACCCCTGAACACTCCACCCCTGCACACTCCACCCCCTGAACACTCCACCCCCTGAACACTCCACCCCTGCACACTCCACCCCTGAACACTTCACCCCTGCACACTCCACCGCCTGAACACTCCACCCCTGCACACTCCACCCCCTGAACACTTCACCCCTGCACACTCCACCCCCTGAACACTCCACCCCCTGAACACTCCACCCCCTGAACACTCCACCCCCTGCACACTCCACCCCCTGAACATTCCACCCCTGCACACTCCATCCCTGCACACTCCACCCCCTGAACGCTCCACCCCCTGAACGCTCCGTCCATGAATGCTCCACCCCCTGAACACTCCACCCCTGCACACTCCACTCCCTGAACACTCCACCCCCTGAACACTCCACCCCCTGTACACTCCACCCCTGCACACTCCATACCCTGAACACTCCTCCCCCTGAACACTCCTCCCCCTGAACACTCCACCCCCGAACACTCCACCCCCGAACACTCCACCCCCGAACACTCCGTCCATGAACACTCCACCCCCTGAACACTCCATCCCTGCACACTCCACCCCCTGAACACTCCACCCCTGAACACTCCACCCCTGAACACTCCGTCCATGAACACTCCGTCCATGAACACTCCGTCCATGAACACTCCGTCCATGAACACTCCGTCCATGAACACTCCGTCCATGAACACTCCACCCCCTGAACACTCCACCCCTGAACACTCCACCTCTGAACACTCCACCCCTGAACACTCCAACCCCTGAACACTCCACCCCCTGAACACTGCACCCCTGAACACTCCAACCCCTGAACACTCCACCCCCTGCACATCCACCCCCTGCACATCCACCCCCTGCACATCCACCCCCTGCACATCCACCCCCTGCACACTCCACCCCCCGAACACTCCACCCCCCGAACACTCCACCCCCCGAACACTCCACCCCTAGAACACTCCACCCCCCGAACACTCCACCCCCCGCACACTCCACCCCCCGCACACTCCAACCCCCGAACACTCCACCCCCCGAACACTCCACCCCCCGAACACTCCACCGCTGCACACTCCCCACCCCCTGCACACTCCACCCCCTGAACACTCCACCCCCTGCACACTCCACCCCCTGAACACTCCACCTCTGCATACTCCACCCCCTGAACACTCCACCCCCTGCACACTCCACCCCCTGCACACTCCACCCCCTGCACACTCCACCCCCTGAACACTCCACCCCCTGCACACTCCACCCCCTGAACACTCCACCCCCTGAACACTCCACCCCCTGAACACTCCACCCCCTGCACACTCCACCCCCTGCACACTCCACCCCCTGCACACTCCACCCCCTGAACACTCCACCCCCTGAACACTCCCCACCCCCTGAACACTCCCCACCCCCTGAACACTCCACCCCCGCACACTCCACCCCCGAACACTCCACCCCCTGCACACTCCACCCCCTGAACACTCCACCCCCTGAACACTCCATCCCTGCACACTCCACCCCCTGAACACTCCACCCCCGAACACTCCACCCCCGAACACTCCACCCCCGAACACTCCACCCCCGAACACTCCACCCGCGAACACTCCACCCCCGAACACTCCACCCCCGAACACTCCACCCCCGAACACTCCACCCCCTGAGCACTCCACCCCCTGAACACTCCACCCCCTGAACACTCCACCCCCTGAACACTCCACCGCTGCACACTCCACCCCCGAACACTCCACCCCCGAACACTCCACCCCCGAACACTCCACCCCCTGAACACTCCACCCCCTGAACACTCCACCGCTGCACACTCCACCCCCTGAACACTCCACCGCTGCACACTCCCCACCCCCTGAACACTCCACCCTCTGAACACTCCACCCCCTGAACACTCCCCACCCCCTGAACACTCCACCACCGAACACTCCAGCCCCGCACACTCCACCCCCGCACACTCCACCCCCCGAACACTCCACCCCCCGCACACTCCACCCCCGCACACTCCACCACCGCACACTCCACCCCCCGAACACTCCACCCCCTGAACACTCCTCCCCCTGAACACTCCACCCCCTGAACACTCCAGCCCCGCACACTCCACCCCCGCACACTCCACCCCCCGAACACTCCTCCCCCTGAACACTCCACCCCCTGAACACTCCAGCCCCGCACACTCCACCCCCGCACACTCCACCCCCCGAACACTCCACCCCCTGAACACTCCTCCCCCTGAACACTCCCCACCCCCTGAACACTCCATCCCTGAACACTCCACCCCCTGAACTCTCCACCCCTGAACACCCTACCGCTGAACACTCCACCCCTAAACACTCCTCCCCCTGAACACTCCCCACCCCCTGAACACTCCATCCCTGAACACTCCACCCCCTGAACTCTCCACCCCTGAACACCCTACCCCTGAACACTCCACCCCCTGCACATCCACCCCCTGCACATCCACCCCCTGCACATCCACCCCCTGCACATCCACCCCCTGCACATCCACCCCCTGCACACTCCACCCCCCGAACACTCCACCCCCCGAACACTCCACCCCCCGAACACTCCACCCCTAGAACACTCCACCCCCCGAACACTCCACCCCCCGCACACTCCACCCCCCGCACACTCCAACCCCCGAACACTCCACCCCCCGAACACTCCACCCCCCGAACACTCCACCGCTGCACACTCCCCACCCCCTGCACACTCCACCCCCTGAACACTCCACCCCCTGCACACTCCACCCCCTGAACACTCCACCTCTGCATACTCCACCCCCTGAACACTCCACCCCCTGCACACTCCACCCCCTGCACACTCCACCCCCTGCACACTCCACCCCCTGAACACTCCACCCCCTGCACACTCCACCCCCTGAACACTCCACCCCCTGAACACTCCACCCCCTGAACACTCCACCCCCTGCACACTCCACCCCCTGCACACTCCACCCCCTGAACACTCCACCCCCTGAACACTCCCCACCCCCTGAACACTCCACCCCCGCACACTCCACCCCCTGCACACTCCACCCCCTGAACACTCCACCCCCTGAACACTCCATCCCTGCACACTCCACCCCCTGAACACTCCACCCCCGAACACTCCACCCCCGAACACTCCACCCCCGAACACTCCACCCCCGAACACTCCACCCGCGAACACTCCACCCCCGAACACTCCACCCCCGAACACTCCACCCCCGAACACTCCACCCCCGAACACTCCACCCCCTGAGCACTCCACCCCCTGAACACTCCACCCCCTGAACACTCCACCCCCTGAACACTCCACCGCTGCACACTCCACCCCCGAACACTCCACCCCCGAACACTCCACCCCCGAACACTCCACCCCCGAACACTCCACCCCCTGAACACTCCACCCCCTGAACACTCCACCGCTGCACACTCCACCCCCTGAACACTCCACCGCTGCACACTCCCCACCCCCTGAACACTCCACCCTCTGAACACTCCACCCCCTGAACACTCCCCACCCCCTGAACACTCCACCCCCGAACACTCCAGCCCCGCACACTCCACCCCCGCACACTCCACCCCCCGAACACTCCACCCCCCGCACACTCCACCCCCGCACACTCCACCCCCGCACACTCCACCCCCGCACACTCCACCCCCCGAACACTCCACCCCCTGAACACTCCTCCCCCTGAACACTCCACCCCCTGAACACTCCAGCCCCGCACACTCCACCCCCGCACACTCCACCCCCCGAACACTCCACCCCCTGAACACTCCTCCCCCTGAACACTCCCCACCCCCTGAACACTCCATCCCTGAACACTCCACCCCCTGAACTCTCCACCCCTGAACACCCTACCGCTGAACACTCCACCCCTAAACACTCCAACCCAGAACCCCTTTATACTACCAAACCCCTGAACCCCAAAGCACCTGACCCGCAAGCCCCTGCGTCTCCTCACTCCCCTCACCCCACCACTCCCCCCACCACTCCCCCCACCACTCCCCCACCTCACACCACTCCCCCCCACCTCACCACTCCCTCACCCCACCACTCCCCCCACCACTCCCCCCACCACTCCCCCCACCACTCACCCCACCACTCACCCCACCACTCCCCCACCTCACACCACTCCCTCACCAGGCGGCTGTGGAAGTGCAGCAGCTGCGGGTAGGGAAGCGGCAGCTGGCCGCGCTGGTAGAGCGCGTGAGCGAAGATCTCCCAGACGAGGGCGCCCAGGCTCCGCTGGCTCACGGCGCCGCGCACCGTCACCTCGCAGCGCTGCGCACACATCGCCGCCGCCGCCGTCACTCTCTTCTTCCTCCTCTCTCCTTCTTCTTCCTCCTCCTTCTTCTCCTTCTCGCTCCCCTCGCTCGCCCGCCTCCGCTGGCTCCCCAGTTCAAAACGGCGTCACGTGGTCTACGCACCGGAAAAGGGCACGACGGGAGGAAGAGGCGGGGCTTAGGTGAGGGGCGGGGCTTAGGTGAGGGGAGGGGCTTAGGTGAGGGGGGGGTTTGGTTGGGGGTTGGGTGAGGGGAGGGGAAGGGTTGAGGGGAGGGGTGAGGGGGGTTCAATTTCGACTTAAAGCTTTCGTGACTGCAGGGATTCATATTCTTGGTTATTTCGGTAAAATGTTTATTATTTTATTATTTCCCTTCTACATGACTTTACCGAAAGAATCAAGAATATGAATATGTAAGGGGGAGTTGAGGGGAGGGGTTGGTGCATCGCCACCACTGCCCAGAGGGTCCTGCTCAGTTTCACTCCTCACCAAACTCCTCCCTTCACCTCCCCTCCCTTCAACCCTCTCCCAACCCCTCAAACCCCCTTACCCCTCCCCTCAAACCCTCACCCCTCCCCTCACCCCCCATCCCTCCAACCCCCTCCCCTCAAACCCCCTCACCCAACCCCTGAACCTTCCCCTCAACCCCCCACGCAACCCCTCCCACCCAGCCCCCCCCACCGTGGCTGTGATCCAGCGATGTGCAGGCAGCCAGGGTTGGTGGATCATCGCACGCGGACGTTGCGCAACTCCCTTCCCCCCTGGGTGTCTCGACAATGAGCCGCCTCCTGGCTCGCCAGGAGGCGGCGCTGCACAGCAAAACTGTGGATTTCCACGGGCCCCATCTGCGTGGAAGGGCTTTCCCCCAGGGTGCTCGTTTCCTCCCTGAGGTAAACGCTCATGAATTGGCCGATAACGCCGTCACAGAAGATAGCGGGGCTATTTGTTGGCACCGGCTCAGCCTCTCGTCTGTGGTTCCTCCTCGCGCCTTCTGTCGGCAAGAGTGAATACTGCTCAGCGGCGTCTTACAAGTTGAGATTACGATGGTGTTCAAGGTCTCGAGTCGGTAAACAATCATGATAAGAAATATATGCGTTGTGGAAGGCGTTGACCGATGGGCTGGAGTTCGGGCTTGCCTTTAGAGATTAGGCTTGTGGTGAAGAGGTCAGTGTGATTGTTGTGAGGTCAGACCGAGTTTGGGGACGATTGTGGCTAGGTCATGTATTATGCTGAATTTCTTTCGCACCGTACGTAGCCAACCGTGCTAATCGGAGGTGCAGGGGGAAGGACATTTGGGTGAAGCGTTGAGGGCGGTTAGGGTGAGAAATTTGGAAGTGTGGATTGACGTGGGTCTGGCATTTGAGGTACGAAGGACTCGTTGCAATTTGTCAACTTATTTATTTCTGCAATTCCTGGCACTTGACCTTTACTGAACAAAACAGAGGATGACACCTATTCACAGAGCGTGGTGATCGATTAAACATATATCCTGCTGCAATGAAAACACTCCCATTACGTTTAGTGGAGACAGAGTGGTACAGGGACCACATCTGCTTACACCAAAAGCCCAAACAAGTTTCAAACACTATGGTGGCAGATTTCACACATTCGCACGCAGCCGTCACGTGACACTACGAGACCCTTGCACAGGGTCCCGTTTTGCGACGGTAAGTCTCATGTCTGCGGACCTGTAAAATGACATCGCAGGCCTGGCCATCTCCCTCCACTGTGATGGACGATCCTGGGCATGGGGACGAATCTTGCGAACCATCCTATCTCACCATATACGCTGGTTCCAGATGCGTGCATTAACCGTAAATAATAATGAGCCGTCCGTTTCATGGAGGACATTAAAGATTTGCAACAGCCTTGCGCAATAGAAAGGGCGCAAATACCAAATATACTCAATTATTGGGATCATGACAAACTTAATCCTAAGAAACACAGTAGCATAGTCCAGGAGTGAAACGACGGACACAGAGACCAACTCGTCATATACTTTATTTTTTAAAATATTACACTTTAATGGTGTAAAATATTCAGCAATATTTCCAAACTCAAATTTTCGTATAGGTTAAACTGTGCACGTTCTTTGATTCGTGTGTCCGTGGCCCTAGGGGCCAGGTGCAGCTGCATTTCTCCGCATGTTCACAACAACAAGTGCATGGCTCCTCAACCGAGCCAACACGAAAACAACTCAAAGCTGCAGCGAGCGCCCCTTCAACAGCAGGGCTCACACGGGCCTGCTGCTGGGCGCAGCGCGGGGCCATCCTAGCGATGGCGCGGGGCACGACGGGGATTCATCCCCCACGAGGAGCGGCCGGCAGAGCCGGGGAAACGGACACGAGCACGGGAAGTGTAAGAAGAAGCGCACGCAGGGCCGCCCCCGGGTGGCCATGGAATGGCTTGGGTCGCGCTGTGTGCGGAAGGTGCAGTGTCGCGAGAGACAGTGGTGCACGATGGTGCACGGTGGCGGTGAATGCGGGTGGTTGTAGTGGCGCGGAGTGATTGTGGTGGCACGCATGGTCATCTTTAGGAAAAGAAGTCATCCTCCTCGCCCGAGAACATCACGTCCCCATCCACATAGTCCGTGTCGTCCTCATCCTCGTCGTCCTCGTCCGTGAAGTCGTCCTCCGTGTCCCCAAACTCAAACTGCTCGCGCCAAGTCTCGTCGTTCTCCCCCTCTTCGCCCGTCCCGTCGTCTCCACCACCCTCTTCAGTCTCCGCCTCCGTGCACCTGCAATGACGAAATCTCCACATCAACAATGCAAGCACGAGGGGGCAGTCCGCCGCCTGTGTGCGTGAGACTGGCGTGCATCCAATTCACTCCACACTCAAATTGCTGAGCACAGGCCCAAAGGCATAAAACGTCACATGGACAGCAACAAACAGCACTACCAATGTTCTAACAAATAACAGTTGACACTTTTCTTTAATTAAGCACGGTTATTATATGAGCAAAAGAAAATAGATAATGGGAGGGAATTCCAAAGTGGAACAATGTGAGTGCAGCAAAATAAATGTTGCTACCTGAGTTAGTGAGTGGGTGTGTGAACAGATGAGTGTGTTGTTGTCATTTGCAGTATGATGTTTGAACACAGAATGAGATGCAAGTCAGGCTGGTTGAACAAGTCCTCAACAATGGGTGGAGGAATCAACGAGTGAAGTTCGTGCACACACTCCAAGTTTTAAGTCGCAAGTGAAACCATCACTGCGCGTCTGTGTCGCAGGAAACGTACTCTATGGTGATGTTGAGGTTTCTGTTCTCCGCGTTTGGGGCCGACTCCCCATCGCGGTCCATTGTCGCCGAGCCCTCGGCCTGCAGCCCGACTCTAAAATCCTGTGGCGTCACACACAAAGCAGAGACATCCACGCAACCCGAACAAACACGCGTGAAGTGGCCACAGCGGTCAGGACGGGAACAACGAGGATGTGCATGCCGTGGGGTGCTGTGAGCGAGTGGCGGAACCTGTGTGGACGCGTGCAGAATCGCGAGCAGCCGCTCCTGGATGCGTCCGATGATGGTGCGGCCTAGCGCCAGGTGCACCGGCTTGAGCAGTCGCACGCACCACGCCAACTCCGTACAATGCAGCAGCGACTTCTCTGTGCACAGCCAGCGTCGCGTCCGCACGGATCAGTGGCGGGCGCTTGCAATGGCCGTCGTCCACTAGCTCACCGCAGCGGGGGTGCGCGCGCTCGTGTGACACGCGTACCCCTACCAGGGCGGCACACGGCTTCAAGCGCCCATGGGTGGGTTTACCAACCTTTTGCCAATACCCTGCTGGACGAAGGGCCCCACTTCCCCCCCCCCCATGCCATGCCGGTCATGAGGGTGTGACGACTATACTTCATCACGCTAGTTAGTATGGGTGGGTGATGCTGGCAGGGGACCAGAATTGGGTTATATCTCGCCACGGATATTAGCTGTGGCTGCAAATCGAACCCAAGTCACCTAGTTCATAGTGGAGTGCACTAAACAATGCGTCATAGCTCAAAGGCAAGTTACAGCATCATTCGTGAGGGTTCCAAGCGAGTGGGAGGAGTCCTATTTCTGGTTCTGCAATCCGCGACGTGCGCACGTGTGTCTGTGCGCATGCACATACCGAGTAGAACCTGCAGGCTGTTAGTGTTTAACTCCAGGTTGTGCATCTGCTGCTCTAGCGAGGTCATCTTCTCAGCCTCCTGGCTGTAATAGCTATACACACAGCAGTAGGACAGCACCTGGGAACAAACACACACACATACACGCAAGTGCTCACTTTGGAAGCTTTGACCGGCACTGCGGCGAGGACAGGGAGAAACGGTGAGAGGCGGGGAGAGGCGGGAGAGATGGTGGAAATGCGAAGAAAGAGATGGGGAGGGGTGGAGAGAGACGGAGAGAGGCAGGCAGAGACGGTGAGGACCGGGAAAGTCGTGGAGAGGTGGGGAGAGTCGGTGAGACAGGGAGAGATGGGAACGGGTGGAGGTAAGGCAGGTTTCGTTACCTTGCGGGCTTGCACGAGGATGTTGCAGGCGTCCGTGACCAACACGAGCGAGTGCAGCGGGAGATGTTCTTTGGCTGCTGCCACCCTGGCCGCCAGCTTCACCGCAAACTCCTGTCCCCGGGACGCACACGGTCAGTGTTAAACACTTGCAAGGAATCTCGAGTTTTCTTAGCCGCTTGTGATCCAAGTCCCGTTTGCTGGGCTGGGCTGCGTGTTGTTCATCTCTTCTCTCAAATTTTCTCCACGCACTACTGCGGACGTCTTCAAATCAACTCCTCAAGATGACCGTGGTTAAGTAGAGTGTGGCAAAAGCTGGAGAGAAGAAATGCTCAACATACAGCCCAACCCGGAAGCCCGCAATTGCATCAACCAGAATCATGTTCAGAAATTTACAAGATATTGCAAGAGCTTATTCAGTTGCTACACCCACGCCAGTTGCAAGCAGGGCTTAGTTTTTCACCGAATATGTTCTGCTTCGCTGGTAGATTGTGAAGGTGACATGTGCTAAGTAACCACAGCCATAACGATGGAGGATGTGGTGTACTGGGTACAAACATATTTGACGCGTCACCGACCTGGCTGAAATCCAGCCCTGGCCATGACACGTCCTTATGTGCACTTTGGTTGTTCACGCTGCGATGCAACCAGGGCGCCGCCACATTCCCACACCATCCAACCTCACCCCAGTTCACACACTCCCTCTTACCCGCGCTTGGTGGTGGAAAATGCACATCTCGTTGTAATCGTGGAATTTTTTCTCTTGTTTGGCCGCACGGCTCACCTGCGAGAGAACAGGTACCTCAACTCTCCAGCCACCACAAGAAAAGCACCACGTTATCGTTGGTTCTTGAATTGGCCAGGTCAAGTTGTCTAGATTACAGCGTTAAGAATTGACATATCGGTTTGACTGTAGTGCTCTGTGATGTCCGCTTTCGTGGGCCGTTCTCTAAACAGGAACCGTTGCACTGTTCTGTGCAATTTGAAGGATGCCTGTAGCACACTTGGAAATTAATTGCGGAAAAATTACCTGAAAAAAACTCTCCAGCCAGCAACAACACAAGAATATTTACCACGCTTCTGTCGACACAGCCTGTGGGTAATCGCGCACACATGGGGCCGTGCGAAGGCAGGATCTTAGTGGACAAAATCGGTTGGCTGACAAGGATCCTTCGAGTTCATCGACTGCAGAGACTCAAATACAACCAATATAAAGACACTGATATAAGAAGTGCAAACGATTTCATTGGACTGAGTGAATGAGAGAAGAGACACAGTGGCTGGGTTTCGTTACGGGAGGGAGCTGGGACAGGATCCGGGGCTTAGCCAATGCCGCACACACAAGCGGAACAAAACACGAGCAGCAAGTCCGAGCAGCGGACATAGAGACAGTGGAGATCTGGAAGAACACGGAGTGAGACTGAACGAGGCAGACTGGCTAGGGAAGGAGACAGACGGCAGAAATTAATTTGGCCCAATCGTCACCGATGGGGCCAAATTAATTAACGATGACCATGAAAATGTGTTTGTGGTAGAGCTGCCGGCGCATCTAGGAGTGCTGCACACACGATAAGCGGCTTACATCACATCTCACTTCAACACGCGCGTAAAAGGCATCGCCCGCGGCAGCTGTCCCTGTGGGCACAAGGTGACTCAGCGCCCGGCCTGCAAGCGGGCATTAGTCTGCCAGTTGGGGGGGTGGGTGATGATTACTGCTACGTGCAATCCCACTGATGGAGAGGAGGTGATGAGGGCGGGCCGTGTGAGTAAGGCAGCGTGCCGTCACACGCACCATGCCCGAGCAGTTGTAGTAGTCCTTGTGGGTCGGCTTCCAGGGCTTTAGGCAGCGCCAGCAGAAACCATGGTTGCACTTGGCGCAAGTCATGCTGCACACGATCACATACAAAGATCCTCCGTATAACCTCAACAGACTGCTGGGGAACATACATGAGTATGCACATATATAACAAAGATCCTCCGTATAACCTCAACAGACTGTAGAAGCAAGTGCTGTTAGTGAGCACCTATGAAGGCCGGAACGGCTCACAAGGGGGTGGGTGGCCAGCAATACACCCGGCCGCCTTTGTCTCCCGAGTGGTAATGTTTACACACCGCACCAGGTACTTATTTGAGGACGACTCACCCTAGGGGAGGGCCTAGGATAATCATTACTGCCGTTGGCTGCGAGTGCAAATCGAAATTGGGTCATCGGGCTCATAGTGCAGCGCTCTAACCACTGCACTACTGCTCCCCACACATACAACCGCAAAACACACACAATCATACAGAGGCTACCCTGGGGGAAGTATTTAAATAAAGTAATTAAAAAAGGGAATTAAATATGAAATGTAATTATATTTGTAATTTGGCAACTAAATGACACAGCTCAAAGTAATTGGTATCGAAGTAATTCGTATTCAAGGGATAAGAGACACAGGGAAGTGGCATTCTGTACCTATCCTACATGACTCCAGTAATGTCAGATTAATGTATTTTGCCCATATGTGAACAAAGTGGTGATGATGGCGGAGGTGGTAGCGGTGATGAGGATTATAGTGATGGGAGCGATAATGTTGGAAGTGGTGATGATGATGACATTAACGGTGGTGGACTTGGTGGTAGCGGTGATAACGATGGAAGCGATGACGACGGTGGCGGTCGCAGTGACGATGGCCACAGCGGTGGTGGTACCCACTGGAGGCAGCCCTCGTTCTTCTCGATCTGCGCCTGGCAGCTGGGGCAACGCTTGGAGATGAGCTTGGCCAGGTGCTTGCTCAGCGCCTCCGAGTTCATGCCCTCGTAGTACCCGCCGTCGTCCATCCACTGGGACATGTGCCCACAGCTGGCAGGGTAGTGCGCCTGCTCACACGTGAATCACAAAGACAACGATTGCTGCTGAACCTGAGAAATTCCACCGGAAGGCCAAGACGGCTATCAATACCCGCATGCCCAGTCGCTACCCACACACTCGTGCCCGTTTCTCCACGTCCCCACACCTCCAGAAAGTTGCAGGAGAAGCAGGAGCTCCAGTGGCACTTGGCGCAGGTGCCAGCGTGGCCGATCGAGTCGGTGCACAGGATGCGGTCGCAGCCCTGAGGGTTGGTGCACCACGTGAGGTTGGTGCAGCTCTCCACGTAGCAGCGCACCAGCCCGCGATTGTACTGCGGCGGGGCAAAGCGCATGCGCTGGGTCAAACCGTGAGTACCACACTGCGCAGTGAGACTCTTGTGTCTGCAGCATTTACGCACAACCAGTGTCTCCATGGCCCTTGAGGACAAATGTCATTATTATACTTAAATGAAAAAATGAATGAAAGTAAAGGTGCAGCCCTGCAATAACCGATTCACGCCACTGCTGGCGGAAGGGCATCCACGAGAGCGAGCTCTGGAAAGCATTTGGCCAACTGTTCTCCAACTGACCAAACGTGTCGGAAGAGGTGGGAGTTCCCACACTTTATCCCACCACACATGACCTCTCGATCGACGGTGGTGAATGTATCTATGCTGCTGGGTGGATAGAGGTGCCGGGAGACAGAATCGAAATGGCGACCTCTGGATTGCGAGTCAAGTGCGCTGCCCGTTAAACCAGGGTAGTTCCCCAACAACAGTTGCAGTATTTAACATGGCCTAGGTGCAGAGGCTTCAGGGACAAAGCCATCTTCAGTCAAGACTGACAGAGTGAGCACGCGATGCACCGCGCTCTGGTGGTGAAGAGATCCATGGTAGGGGAGCAGCAAACCCTAAGGAATGACCTCTCCCCCACCCCCCAGGCTTTGGCAGATTTGCTCACGGCTTCACCAGGAGCATGCACAGGGCAGTCGAGAGCAATGCGTGGGGTAAAGTACTCAGGTGCCACCCTACAAACAATCTTGAAGACCGTCACTGGAAATCTTGGACTCAATCCAAAAACGGGATCGGCACGGACTCCGACACGAGCATAGCAGCGTGGTTGTCATCGTGCAAGCGGGGGAGCAGAGGCTCGCTGCTTCATTCTGAAGCAGTCGTGACTTGAGCAGGAGGCCGATTGCAAGGTCAGAGAAACATGAAATGGAGCAGCGGCCTAGGTACGAGTAGAGAGCCCGTGCTCATTATGGTGCCCACACAAGTGCGTGCATGCAGGTGTGCATGCATGTGTGCATGCATGGGTGCATGCATGTGTGCATGCGTGCGCGTGGTGCCGACCATTGCCAATGCCTCGGCATCTTGCTCCAGGATGCTGCGGATGAAATCTGGTGGCGGCTGGGCCAGGCACTCCGAGATGGGGCACTTGCAGTTCGTCACCATGTTCTGCTCCACTCTCATGGAGAGATACTCCCTCCAGCACGACTGCACAAAGACAAAGATCCATCATGCAGACCACCCAGCGTGGTGGTGCCAGTCACCTTCAGCAATCACCATCCTCTACTGGCAGGCTATAGCCTGGCTACAGGCTGGTGCCGAGTCATCCTGTACCACACAGGGACAGCTGCCACTGGGGGCATCCTTTGACTGTTTGACATGAAGTGCTCTTAGTTGCCAAGGCCTGTAATCAGCACACGAAAGGGTCGTGTGGCCAGCACAATGCCTGACCACCTTTGTCTTCCCAGCACTGATTTCTATCACACACCGCACCAGGTACAGGAATCCCCCGCTATACCTAGGAGATGCGTTGCTGGGAAATGATATTTAACTCTAAATGACTTCAAACGAATGCGAATTTCACAGAGGCATAATGTTAAAATAATGGGTTGTGTTCCTAGCCGATAATTCTGA
The DNA here is from genome assembly GCF_964198595.1 of Lampetra fluviatilis. Taxonomy (NCBI): domain Eukaryota; kingdom Metazoa; phylum Chordata; class Hyperoartia; order Petromyzontiformes; family Petromyzontidae; genus Lampetra; species Lampetra fluviatilis. Next base: position 12,020,729 of record NC_136307.1, on the reverse strand, counting down.
AATCAAAATTGCGTGACTTAATGTCATAGAGTGCACAAAAATACATACGATTATAAGTTAACATACATTTTCACTAATAATAAAAAAACAAATCATTCGATAGAACTTCCCAGAGACGGTTGAAGGGCTTTGCTGATTGAGGCCTCTTGGGGTGAGCAGTGGAGGTACACATTGTCGAGGTCAGTTTCAGTCCGCCAAGTGCAGGAGAATCCCTCCACATCGTGGAGGGATATTTATAGCGCCAGTGCGATAACCACTGCGCCACCACTCCCAACCGACAAAGATCCCCCCCGTACAGCCCTCAGAATCAGAATCTGGAAAAATCCGAGAGCTATGAAAAACTCTTTTTCACAAAAGTCCAGTAACAGACTGTTTGGGGCAAGTGCTGTTAGCGAGCACTGATGAAGGCACGATGCCCGGCCGCAGAGGATTGGTGCAGATAATCGTCACCGGTGTTGGCCGTGAGCGGCACTCAAACCTGGGTGGTCGGGTTCATAGCGCAGGTCTTTAAACAGCTGCACGACTGCTCTTGCCCAACAGACACCGTCACTCATAAACACCATATTTAACACATGCGAAACATTACCCTTACACGAAAATGTTCCCAATTCATTAGCATAGTATAAGCATAATGAGGCAACTGATAGTGGGGGACTCCTGTACTGATTTAAGACGGATTCGATAGAGAGGCCCTGGACCGATTCAGATATCCGCCACCGGTGTTGGCAGCGAGCGAGAATCGAACTCGCGGCGCCGGGTTCGTAGCGGCGCCGCGCTAACCACGACACTACCGCTCCACACAATACACCGACATACACACACACACAGCATCACATCCCATCCCCTATGCCACGCACAACACACACACAGCATCACATCCCATCCCCTATGCCACGCACAGCACACACACACAGCATCACATCCCATCCCCTATGCCACGCACGACACACGACACACACAAGCGGCACGCATTCGGCGCTCGTCTTGTGCGCATCCGAGTGCGACGGGGCACCTTGCAGCAGGAGTGGCGGCAGCAGAGCGGCGCGATGTGGTCCACCGTGGTGAGTAGGCAGACGGGGCAGGTGTCGGCGGGCGCCGGGGCCAGCGGCGGCGGGGCGGGGGGCGGCGCGTTGCGCACGGCCAGGCCGGCGGCGCGCATGAGCTCGACGGGAGCCTCCGCAAAGCGCTGCAGCAGCACGTCCATGTTCCATCCGCAGTGCACCAGCAGGTGCTCGGCCACGGTCACGCTCAGGCCCAGCACCTCCTGCACCTGCGTGGCGAGCAGCAGCAGGAGGAGGAGGAGGAAGAGGCGGTGCAGATGCGTTAATCGTCGTTTAAAGAGATGACGAGCACAGGCCCAAAGGCCCGGAAAACATTAAGCGTGCCAGCAACAAAAAGCACAATCAAAGTTTGAACAGACAAGAGTTGATGTGTTGCTTGAGTAGAGCACGGTTATTATTGTCAGAGCTTGGGAAAAGAAACGATGGGATTTCCCAAGTGGAGGGGTGCGAGGTTAAGTGTGTGTGGTGGTTGAATGGTGGGGATGAGATGAAACAGCCTGCTAGGCAGAGTTGTCAGCATGGATGGATGAATCGATGAGAACAGTAACCATGGTCAAAGTAATAGAAGAGAGGAAGCCGACCCAGTGCTGGATCAACAATCACCTGGACTGCTGCTTTACTCTGGATTTTAACATGTGAGGAACTGGGTGCTCCAGCCCAGTTGTGAAAGCAGCAGGATTCCACCTTCAGCCAAATATTTGCTTTGTACAGCAACAGTAATCACTGTTCCAAGTTAAACATGATGGGCTTTTGCACGGAAAAGGAACCCGAGGATTGGCGCAACTCCAGAGACCAAGAAGAGTGGCGTGGGGGGGAGACAGGGGCGGAGAGAGCCGCACCTGGGCGATGCCGCCGGTCATGAGGCGCCTCACGTCCTCCTGTGAGAGCGTGCGGCCCGCACTGAGCCACCGCGAGCTCAGTGCCACCTCCACCTGGGGCACCACCTACACCGCGACCACACAACAGACGCACGCACGGACACACGCACGCTCCATCACCCCCCATCGTGCAGCCCCACGCGGAACAACCTGGCGGCATCAGGCTGCTCACCGAAGTGCTTAAGGCGGCTAAGTGCGGGTGCAGCCACAGGAGCCGCAGGGTTCGCTCGCTCCAGGAGAGGGAGGGGGCAATAAAGACGAGGAGGGAGGAGGGATGACGGGGAGGGAGGTGTAGAGGAGCGAGCCATTTCGCGGTTGCGCCCCCTTGCCTGTTTGGGGACGGTGGCGTCACCAGGTGCGTGGCAGGGCGCCACGGTGCCCGCGCGGCCGTGATTGCTGATCGTGTCGAGGTGTCGCCAGCTCGAGTAGGCACGCCGTTTGTCCGGCGAGGCGGGGTCGGATGGGACGTAGTACAGCACCTGCACATTGCCAGGGACTAGTTTCAAGTAATAACTAGGGAGGTGAGAACTCAAGAGAGCATTTGCAAGAAGTGACATGGGTCACCAAAATGACAAAAGCAATCATTGAAAAACAAGTTCAATAACGAACCAAATAGAAATCGAAGCTAAAACAACTGCATTGCAGAAGAAATTGAATACAGGGCTCGAACATATATCAATGTGAAATATACTTCCTGGAAGAAAGTCAGCTGGGAGAAATGGCTTTTAAAACCCATTCTCTGTCAAATTTAGTAACAAAAGCATCGACATTGATGATTCACACTCGTGTGCGCGTGGACAGGAACACGTGGCTAGTATAGGAGCGGAATCGCTGCGGGACGACCGCTGAGTGACGTAACGATCACATGCGGTTCTACAGACACGGGGTCGCCTCACAATTAAAAGGGTCAAGTCGAATTTTGATATCCAGTCAAGAACTGAATGAACATTTGTCATTCCGCCGGGTAAAAGTGCATATAAAGGGCGGCTGCTCACGACGCGTTCTGTTCAGTGACATTCGTCTCGTAATCATCGCCACTCGTGCATCAGATGTGATCCACATCAAATCGCCCACTGCCACCGGGAGAGGTTTGGCAGTAGGATCTTCAATTCTGCCCCATTCAAACAAAGACAAAGATCCCCCATGTAGCCTTATAACATTCTGTTGAGGCAAGTGCTGTTAGCGAACACCTATGAAGGTTGGCACGGCACACGAGGGGGTTGGGTGGCCAACACCACACCACACCCGACTGCCTTTGTCTCCCCAGTGGCAATGTTTTTACACACCGCACCAGGTACTCATTTGAGATAATCATCACTGGTGTTGGCCGCGAGCGGGAATCGAACTCGGGTTGCCGAGTTCGTAGCGCAGCACGCCAACCGCTGCACTACCGCTCCTCTCTCAAACACACGAACAGACACACACCTGCGGGCTGTCGTCTTCCCGGCAAAGGTAGCCCTTGTGCAGCAGGCGCTCGATGCACCAGCTGACCTCCACAGCACTGCAGGTGAAGCGTGCGAAGGTGCGACCGCCCAGACTGCCCTTCTGACACACCTCCACCACCTGGGCCCGCGCAAAAAAGATCCTCCATATAGCCACGACAGCACGCTGCTGCAAGCGCTATTAGTGATCACCTATGAAGGCCACCACCACACACAAGGGAGTGGGTGGCCAGCACCATGCCCGACCGCCTTTGTATCCGCAGTGGTGGTATTCACAGATCATACCAGATGGTTCTTACTGGAAGCCATGACCAGTTCAGATATTCGTCACGAATGTTGGTCGTGAACGGAACTTGAACTCGGGTCATCGGGTTGATAGCAAGAGCGTGCCAATCACGATACGACTCCCCCCACACAACAGCCTGACCAGACTGTTGGGGGCAAGTGCTGTTAGCGCGCACCTATGAAAGCTGGCACGGTACACGAGCGGGTGGGTGGCCAACACCATTCCCGGCGACATTTGTCTCCCCAGTGGTGATGTTTACACATTTCATCTGGTACTCATTAGAGGCTGAGTCGACCTAGGGGAGGCCCAGGACCGGTTCAAATAATTGTCACTGGCGTAGGCGACGAGCGGGAACTGAACTCGGGCCGCCAGGTTCGTAGTGCAACGTGCTAACCGTCCTCTACCCCGCATCAGCACAGTACACACATTTAACACGCAGGAGGCTTTCGCGACCAATTTCATCCATAAGACATTTTTTTGGGGGTTAGATCGCGTAAATATATAAATGTGTCGTTAAAACCCACAATCACCCGACACAGCCAACTAGTAAGGGTTGTCACGTAAACAGAACGTGGCCAATTCGTCACTAGGACAGCACACCGGTGTGTTGGAGAGCCAAGCCACAACATTTACAATCTGAGTACGACGTTTTGCCAGTAATTACAACTAGCTTAATCAGGAGATTTATAAGTCCACCTGTTTCGTTCCTTATATAGAGGCATAGATGTGGTGACCAAACTTCTGCGCTCTTGCACAAAGTGGGCGGAGGGGTTATTCAGGAGCCAACGTACATTATGCAAGCACATTATGCGAGTCCTTTGATCTTGTCCTTCCTGTCCATTGTGTGTATTAAAATAGCCATACCAATGGTAATCCCTTTTTGAAGTATGGTGCCCTGTATAGGCATGCATTTAAACAAAGTATTATTTGATGATTTGCTTCCACGCAGCACAAAGTCGGTAGCTATCCGAACGGTTAAAATTATTTTGTATTTCTTTCAATTTCGATAGATTCTCTACACATACACACACACACTCGCATGCGCAGCTCCGACGTCACACCAGCGTGAAACAAGACCGACGATGCAGAGCACGCACAGGCGGCTGCTACATCCGACACCCGACCAACAAAATCACACACAAGTTCCGATTCCGGATCCAATTCCGGAGCTGCGGCGCCGCCACGCAGCCCCGTCACGCGCCACGCCGGGTTACAGGCGATGCCGAAAACGCCGTGCCTTGTGGACGAGGTGGTCGATGTGCAGCTCCAATTCGGCCTTCAGAATATGCATGATGGCGCAGGAGAGCACGTTCTTCTTGCGCTCCAGCAGGCGCGTCACCAGCTCCTCGCTCGCCGGGTACGTCTGCGCTGGCAGCAGCGACACGGGCCCATCGCCGCTGGAGCTCATCGCCTCCAGGGCCGTCTCGTTAATCCGCAGCACCCCTAACGGCGCACACGTGTGGTGTGTGGGGCGAGTAGGGTTTACTGTGTGTGTGGGGTGAGTCGGGTTTAGCGTGTGTGTGGGGCGAATGGGGTTTATTGCGTACGCTGCACGAGGGTTTAGGTGGTTTGCGTAAGCGTGTAGTGCATGCTATGTGCGTGGGTGTTCGCGAGCATGTTGTCTGCGTAGATGTGCGCGTGCGTCGATAGAGTGTGCGTGGGGCGTGCTCCGCGTGCTCTCTCACCCGTGAGCGAGTCGAGGTCGGCGTCGCTCGAGGTGAGCACCCCGCTGGGCCGCAGCAGGGCAGCAAGCGCCGGGCGCAGCAGGGACGGCGCCGCGTCAGTCACGCGTGCGACCTCCTCCACGAGCACCTCCTGTGCGCCACCACGCGGCCATCACGTGCCGAGCTCAGCAGCCGCGTCGCAGTGTGGTTCACCGGTTCCCAAGGATTACTTTGTTCTTTTGTTTGATGGTAGCGAAGCACGGCCCAAATGTCAAAAATGCTCAGTGGCCAGCAACAAATAACACCATTAAGGTGAAATAGATAACAAGCGCAATGCGTTTCTTGAAATAAAGCAAGGTTGTTATAAGAGCTTGGGTAAAGAGGGAATTCCACAGCGAAGCAGCAAGACTAGCGTTGTGACATGTGCCTATGGTAAATAAGGGTTCGATTGACGACAACTCAACTTGTGACCGTCGTCCAGGAACCAATTAGGTCGTAGGTGCGGGGGTCACCTATCTCTGTTGAACTTCTTTTGCACTGTACATAGTCAACCGTGCTAATCCGAGGTGTGGAGGAAGGACCACAAACTAAACACAAAAAGCAGTTCTAAAAACAAGAGTTTTCAATCTAAATTATTTAAAAGTGCATAGCTCCAGTGGCTTCCTAATATCGGAAGGAAGAGCGTTCCAGACGGCCGCAGAAGCGCATCTGAGAACGCACGAAGCAGTGACCGTCAGTACGGATGAGACGAGACATTCAGTCTCATCATAGACCTTGTCCTCAACGTGGGTAGAGGAAACAAAGTGACGTTCGAGGGAACAGCAACCCTGGCAGTAGCCACAAAAGAGTGAGAAGGAAGCAACCTTTCATCGGCGAGCGAGCGAGCGAGCGACCAGAGCGAATCGGTGAGCGCTCTATCGCCGATCGCTGCGCGCGCAAGAAGAAAGCGTGGGCCCGGAGGCTCCTCACCTGCTGCCGGTTGAAGAGCAGCAGGACGAACATCTGCAGGGTGGAGAGCAGCAGCGAGAAGCGACCGTCTGGCGACGCGAGCACAGCGCGGCCCAGCCACGTCCACTGCAGCCTCTTGGGCTGCTGGTGCCAAACGCCAAACAGCCTTTGCTCTGCACGTCGCACGCAGCAGTGAAACACAACCGCACTGAAACCAACAAGAGCACGACGCGGCCTGGGAAAGAAGGAACACGCTACGTGATCAAATGATATAGGGCAAAGGTGCAGCCCTGCAATTTCTTGGTCATACTACTGCTGTCAGAAGGGTATTTTGGCCTACTCTATTAGCCTGGTCAGACATCTTGGAAGAGGTGGGAGTACCCACACTTTACCCCACTGCACGAGATCTGGTGACACACACTATGATTTGTACACATTTATTCCGGCTGGGGTGGACGAAGCTGGGGGGAGATTGAGGAAGCTTGCGCGATTGTTTCAACTGCCACGCCGCGGGATCGAGCCGTGTCCCGTGTGCGAACCATTATAACCACAACGTGGGGCCATGCAATATCACAGACACACACGGGCATGTGTACACATCCGTGTGCGTAGTTGTTTCCAAGTATGCATTCTGACTTAGTTGCGGGCATTACCGACCTGCACTAATTGGCACGGTGGTCAAACAAGCAGCACGACCAGCAGTGGACAACGTGCAACTACATAGACGTCTGCGCGTAGCTATACGTACGCGTGCCGTACACGTCCAAATGTAGCTATGCGTACCTGTGAAGTAGAACTCTGTGTACTCCTGCACAAAGTCGAGCAATGGTGGCGGCAGCATCCCCGCTGGGGGGGCCATGTGCGCGGAAGGGGGTACGGGCCAGAAGGCCGATGAGAGCACCATGACCTGCAGCTCTGGGGCAAAAGTGGAAGGGCTCCCCCCTTCCCCCTCCTCCTCCTCCTCTTCCATTTCGTCTTCCATCTCCTGCACCCAGACAGAAGTTGGCACGGAGGCAGTGGGTGTCGGGCCGTGTGGCCAACAGCCTCCTTGGGCGCATCGCTCACACCGCCTTTCCATCTCTACCCTCGATTCCAACTGCGCCATCGGTGTCACGTCGCGAGACAAGGTCTCCATGCCGTACTCCCGCAGAATGAGCCGTTCGTGTTGAGAGAGGGGTGACATCAGTTCTACACAGTCCTGGGCAGCGCTTTCCCATACGCTTGCCACTAAGAAGTCGTTTGTCACATGGCAATCGAACCATTACAGTCACATGGCTGTGATTTTGGCCAAATATCTCTTTGTGCAGTCATTATCAACCAGGCTTATAACCATAACCTCACCACACGTGAGAATCCGGTTTAATCGCGGGCTGCTGCCTGGTTTTGAACCCAGAATCTCAGCGGTGCCGGCTCCGCACCTTGACCAGAGCCACCCGGCCTCTTTGATCACCGATGCTGCTCACGCCGAGACCCTGACACCAGCAGCGCACGCCCTCATGGCTCCACTGGTTCCCCCCTTTCGGCCCGACGACGTTGGCTGTCCCCGCCTCACCGGACGGAGCACCCGCCTCCCCCCTCACCTCGTCGGAGAAGGAGGCAAGGCTGCGGTCGAGCTTCTCCAGGCGGTACTGCGTGTAGTGCGTGGCGGCACGCTCCGAGTCGGCCAGGTCGTGCAGCATGCGCTGGGGCAGGCGGCCCGGGAAGCAGGGCTCGAGCTGGGCGCTCACCAGCGGCTCCAGCCAGAGGGCCCACAGCACCAGCAGCCGCTCGCACAGGTAGAACCTGACGCAGCACGGGGCGAGCAACGTCAACCATGAGCAGCAGCAGCAGCCCAAAAACTAAACCTGTTACATGTGTAGTGCCTTCAAAAATGACTCACACCAACACGTTGTAACAAGTCACCTGCTTACACTTTATTCACCTATTCTTGCACCAGTTGTAGGCACTCCTATAACTATCTATACGGTAACTTACGTTTAACTTCTCCCAACTCTCATTTCCCTTCCACCTCGCTTAACCTGCACTCGGCAGCTCTGCTCTCAGCGTCTGCGCACACAGCAACTCTACATCTCCACCCCCGCCACTGCCCTTCGCCCGGCGACGGCGTGAGTGGCAGCGGCGAGATGTCTTCACTCGTCCCCGGCAACAACAACCCCCTCTCCGAACACGCACACCCTTATATCTCTCCGCTCATGATCCGAGACCTCTCGTGCGTCTCTTTAGCTCCTGCCAGGCCGGCGTCAGTTGGCCTATCAATAAACCCTCATCTCCCATTTCCCTGGCAACACCTACGGTCTCAACGTGCACACCCGGTCGACCCCGTTTGCACCCGCTTCTCCCCGAAGGTGGCGCTTTATCCGTGCAACCCTCGTGTTGCACACGCGCACCTGTTTGCCCTCAGTTGCCCTCTGTTCACCGTGCGCACTGCGTATTTCACTCCTCTATACATGCACACAGCTTACTCGCGCGCACACACTCGCAACCAGCAGCCACTGATGGCATCTGCACTACACAGTGGTGACTCCCTGCAGGAATCGTTGCTCCTCCGCCCTCTGTTGGTGCTGAAGGGCGGCTTCCAGTAGTGTCCTTCACAAATTTCCTCCACAGAGGCCAATCTTAACACCACTGCTACCAGCCAGAGACTTCAATTGCCTCAGATTGAGCAGCAATTAATAGGTCATCAGCTAATATGAACACAAAGATCTCTGTATAGTGCAGTCAGGCAGCGAGTAAAAGTGCTGTTAGTGAGTACCTATGAAGACCAGTTTACATGGCACATAAGGGCAGGTGTGGGTCAGAACCACGCCTAGCCATCTTTATTTCCCGAGTGATGTTTGGCCATGAGCGGGATTCGAACTTGGGTCGCCAGGTTCGTAGCAATGCGCTAACCATTACACTACCGTTCCCCCCCCACACAGACGAACACACAAAGTCAAAGCTCCTCCATAGAGGCCGATCTTGACACCACTATCATCAGCAAATCCACTCAGCTCCACATCCTCCTGTACCGCATCAGTCAATCTCTGTTATAGCCCATGCTGCGCCCTTGTAGCCCCTTTCTATCTTGCCAAACAGAAGCTGCCTGGGCATGCGGTGGTTGGGCATGCGGTGGTTGGGCATGCGGTGGTTGGGCATGCGGGCTACTTGACCCAGCCAACGCAGCCTTGCCAGCCAGAGATCACTGAAATGTGTCCAAATCTTTCAAGGATGCGAGCTCCTCACACAATCCAACTTGGTTAAACCCAGGAGGGATCGTAGGCAGGCTACCATGGATGTTTAAAACCAGCGCAGATATTCCTTCAGAGGGGTCCATGTTGCACTCGCATAGAAGGGAGGGCATAACTGTAGCCGAGAAGACGCAAAGCTTCATGTGAAGCAACAGACCAGGTAGCTTTCACACAGTTGTGCACAGCTGATGGAAAGATAATGCCGCTCAACTGATTCTGGGCGAGACCTCTGCTTATGACTGGCTCAGGTTTGGCAGCACACTACCAAGGTTCGGACTTCTCCACTCCCTCCACAACTGCCCCAACACTAATTATGGGGAGTTGAGGGGGTGGTGTGTTTGATGGCACAAAATACCTAGGCAGGTGCTTAGTTTTTGTGGGGTTGATGGTAAGGCTCCACACCACTTAGTGGCACACTCCAGATTAAGTAGCACAGCCTCCAAGTCCTTCTCAGAGTGAGTAGCAGTTACCAGAGCATCAGTATATAAAACAGCGAGCCATCATTTAACCATAGTAAGGCATCGATCAGACTCCCATTGTATCTGTACCACATGACAACATGCGCGCACACGCACTGTAGCAATGCACAGACCGGTAGAAGTGCTCGAAGGTGTTGGCCATCTCTAGGCCGGAGAGGAAGGTGATTGGCTCCAAGGAGGACATGAGCTGCGCCAGGCCGTCCCCGCTGGCCCGTGCCACCCCCAGTGCCCGGATGCGCCGGTCCACATTTTGAGCCAACACCTCGGCCACCTGTCCACCCACGAGCGAGCACGGCGCAGCGAGCATGGCGCAGCGAGCATGGCACAGCGAGCATGGCGCAGCGAGTACGGGACGCTCCCACGGGGCAGTGACTTGAGGTTCGCAGCAACCAATTTGGGAAGCCGCTCTGGTATGTTGTATGTTTGTATAACGTTTTTCGCACCGTACGTAGCTAAACGTGCTAAATTGAAGGTGCGGGGGAAGGACAACCAAGCACAAAAAGCAGTTCTAAAGAAACAAATCACTCCACGCTGTCTGCTTCACAATGAACGTTCAAGATCCTGCGACGGAGGGCACCGTGTGCTGGGGGTCGCAGTCCAAATTTTCCAATTTAGAAAAATTAAACTACAACCGCTCAATTGGGATCACTCACAGCAACATTGCTCCCGATTAACAATAGAAATCATCGCCTCCGGCTGCAAAACCTTAGCTGGGTAAACAAGTCCTGAGCGCACAGCTGAAGCAGCACCCGCGGGAGGGACAGAGGGAGGGAGCACCTTGACGCTGGGCAGGTGCGGCAGGTGCAGCAGGGCCGAGCGGAAGCCCTCTCGCAGAGCGAGCATGAAGGCTGCATGGTTCCCAAACAGCTCACGCATGGCGCCACTCAGCCTCGCAAACTGCTCTTGATAGAGCTCCGCAAAATCGGCCGCGTTCCAGCTCAAGTCCAGAAACGTCGACACCTGCACCCGTGCCCACGCAGGTCCCATTAGCGTGGGGGGCGGGGGGAGGGGGATACGTGAATCGGCCTCGCCGCGCCAGTGCCGTGCGTGCCCATGCCTGCTGCTGCACCACCCCGGCCCAGCAAGACGCCAGCTGCGCGATGGCGCTGGGTTTCCGCGGGGCCTTCTCCTCCTGTCCTCCCTCCGGTGCGCTGCAACCGTTGCGCTCCTTGCCCTTGCTCGTCTTCAGGTCTGCAGAGAGAGAGGCAAACCGTTGCACGAGCCTGCCCAGGGTGGGCCGTGGGCCCGGCCCCCCGGCCCCGCCCGTCCCGCTGGTAAGCAGCGTAGCGGCGCACCGTTTGGAGCGCATACCGGGTTTGCAGGGTGGCCGGATGGTGCCCTCCATGGCGGCAGGGCTGGTGTCCACGTGCACCAGCAGGCGGCACAGGCGGCGCGCTCGCGATGCGAACACCAGCGACTTCCCGCGCTGGCCCCGCCGGGGGACTCCTCCGCCCGTCGCCTCCCCCACACCGGCTCCGCGGCCTCCGCCCGCGCCCAGGTACTCCACAAGTAGCCAGGCGAACGGGCTGCTCTCATCTGCACGCACCCCACACGCACGCACGACACAACGAGTCACCCTTGAAAAAGAGTTATTTACTCGGATAATAAAATTCAGATTGTGATTATGGCGCTCGTCAGCCTGTGTGCGTGTGCGCGCAGGAAAGTACACGCACCCCCTTTGTTGACGGTGGAGATGTTGCTGATGATGGGCGTCGCAAGGGCTTCCCAGCACGTCTGTCCCAGGGCCCGCGCCGCCTCCAAGTCTGGCAGAAACCGCTCGGCAAACTGCTGCTCGTGACGCAACACTGCGCTCATCCTGCAGGCCAGCATGAGCGCCACACGACAATGACATCAACAAATAGGACGAAGCTGCCGTTTCGTGCCACTGTAGCCACTCCACCTCCTTGTAAATCGAATTATTTGGTGACGCTGCTGCTTTGGCAGTGGTGAAAAGCACAAATAGCAACAAAACTCAACACATTCATCAATAGCACAGTGGCCTTATAAGGGAAACGGTCTATGATAGCCGACGCGTCGCCTATTATAGCCCATTGTGTTCTGAAGGACCATTGCCCGAAATGTTACCCGTTACAGAGGTAACGTTTCAGGCCACATAAGCAAATTAAAACTGGGCACCAGGCAAGCATGTCCTGCAACATCCACCAAAACAAACTTATTTAGTAAAACGAGTCTGACATTGACTAATCTATCTTACAACAGTCGCGCGGTTTTAGAATAATGGCCCCCTGTCGTCCTGGGCTGGGCTGAAGGTGGACGCGGCCGCCAGTGGGCCACGCCGTGTATGCTGCCCGCCGTGCGAGCGCGAGGATGGTGCCGCCACAAACGTACTTGCTGTAGAGCTGCAGCACGTGCGTGCGGTCGTGGCCCAGCGCCTGCGTCCACGTGTGGGCCTTCACCGTATAGAAGAGGCAGGTGCGGCGGCACAGCTGCTCGCGGAACACGGGCCAGAACGTGGGCTTGGGGCCCAGGATCTCGAACCCGTGCACACGCGTGTCTATCCCTCCCTGTGCACACGGGAACGGCGTCACCAGCAGGAAGACGGAGATCGCCCGTGGAGCCGTGACCGGTGGCTCCCAACCTGTGCTCCCCCAGTACACCGGTGACCTCCCCCACCCCATGTGAATCATGGGGGTGACTTACCCACACTTCACCACGCTGGTCAACGCGGGTTGGTAAAGGCGGGTTATTAAAGGCGGGAGCATAGTTGTGGGAACCCAGTGTCGCACAGCAGTGTAGCCTCAAAGCCTATAACATCCCGCACCATGCCACGCAAGGCCTCTGCGGCGTGTGGTACCTGCTGGCAGCGCCGTATGCGGATCTGCACAATGGGCCAGTAGCGCGTGGCGTTCTCCAGCAGCAGCACCCGGCTGGCCGACGACGGCACGTTCACCTGCCGCACGAACGCACAGCGGACGGGAGACGGCCGTGCGTGAGTGGCGGCGGCGCGCAGGCACGTCACGCGGGCACGCCGTCGGGCACCCCTGCGGGCACGCCGTCCTCCCCCCGTATGCGTCGCACGTCACCCTCACCGCATTGAGCTCGGTGCTCACGTCCGTGGGGTCCTCGCCCCCCAACACCACGAGCCGTGCCGGCATGTAGCTCGAGTCCTCGATCGCCACCAGCACGCTCAGCTGCCTGCGCGCCACGGTAAGGGGGTCCCCCTCGTGTCACTCCGAGGCACGCGCCACACGCGCCGCACGCGCGAACCGCTGGGTGGGTGGGTGCCGGGTGCGTGGCGCTCGCTAGCTCTCGCTGACCCACGTACCGGATCACGACGCCCTTGTGCATGAAGATGTTGATGTAGTGCGAGCCCGTGCTGCCGTTGGACTCCCAGTAGGTCTTGGCGTTACCGTCTGTTAGACGGGCGGCCCGCGCTTGGTTCGAGGACACCTCCACCTTCTCCCAGCACTTGTCCTCCTTCATCTCCACCTTAGAGCCTGCACGCCGCACAGCATGGGTGCTCAACGGGCGCTGGGCCGTCACACGGCGTTCATCGGTGCAGCGAACGTAGGGTGGGGTGGAACGCTCACGAGAGGGGAAGAGCGACCGGAAGTGGGATGGGGGGGGGGGGGCGATCTGGAGTGGGGGGAAAGCGACTGGGAGTGTGGGGTGGAGCAACCGGGAGGGAGCGTTTCAGGTTACCTTGGCACAGGTTGCGGAGGAAGACGTTGAAGAAGGGGATGTGGATTGGCGCGTGGGTGCGCCGCGATTCCTCAATCTGGCCCAGCACCATCTGAGGAGTGGGAAATGAACTGGGTATGAGCGCAGTCCACCGCATGACCAAACACAGCTGCTCGTAGGGACACGGCAGAGTGTCCCAACGGGACAAGGTGGATGAGGAACCGTTCACATGCTGTGCGGGATGCGCTGCGGGCCACTTCTGCAGACAAATGCTTTCTTATTAACCTTTTACCATTCCGATGACATATGCGTACGCCATCAATTTTTCTTCTGTACGTCATCGGAACGGGGCCTTTCCAATGACGTACGGTATCAGGAAGAAAAACAAAAAAAATAACTTCATCGGTACCGAGGCTCCCACAAGGCCATGCGGGAGGGCGAGGCATCGTTCGGCACCAGTTATCCTAGTGTGTGGTTATGTCGCTACAGTTCTCTGCGGTGAATACAATGTCTTTAAAAACAGTGGTGCTACGCCCCCTCTAAATAATATGAGCGCTAACCGCTTGCGTGTCCAGAGATTCAGCGGTGAACGAGACATCCACCCTGCAACTTTCGGTCGAACAGCGAGCACCGAACAGCACTCCCAAAGTTTGAATTGGACAAGAGTTAACAATTAAATTTAATGCAGCAAGGTTATGATTATTATTACAAGAGATTTGGCAAAGTGATTTCCAAAGAGGAGTAGTGTGGGGGAAGAAGTAGAAATAGAAGTGGTTTGAGTGAGTGGGTGAGTGAGTAATTAGGGAAGTGTATAATTAGGAGCGTGGGTGAGAGACGAGTGGGTCAGTGTGTCGTTGTGACCAGCAGTGGAGGTTGAACGTGGTGTGGATGTGACGAAACAGCCAGTGTCCGGTAGACCTCAACATGGGACTCAATAAGCGACGTTCACAGGAACAGCGACCACAGCAGTGGCGATAGAAGAGCGACTAGGAGACGACCAGGCTGTAGGCGAGTGCCGCACGTGGGTGTAGGCGCGTGACCTGTATGCAGCCGGCCAGGATGCTGGTGGTGAGGCGGCGGTAGAGGCCGGCGTGCTTCTCACAGTCGGCGACGAGGTCGCGCAGCTCGCCCGCCAGCCGCAGGCTCAGTCCGTGCCGTTCGAGCGAGCGGCCGATGGCCTCGCGCAGCCCCAGCTGGCACATGACAATTGCATTATCCTTGTTGTCCACCGCCAGGCGGTGGAGCAAAGTGATGAACTCCTGCTGGACCTGCACCCGGCACGCACGATCACCGACGCAAAGATATAGACTTCTCATGCGCATGTAAGCACGTGTATGTGCACGTGTGTGTGCACGTGTGTGTGCACGTGTGTGTGCACGTGTGTGTGCACGTGTGTGTGCACGTGTGTGTGCACGTGTGTGTGCACGTGTGTGTGCACGTGTGTGTGCACGTGTGCGCACGAACGTGTGTTGGCGCACGTGCGTGAGCGGGTGCGCGTACCTCCTTGTCGCCGATGTGCGTGTTCATGGGAGCGAGGCTCGTCTCCACAAACTCGTGCCACGGAAGAGAGTCGCGCTCCACGAGGCGGCTCAGGATCCTAGCAAACCACACCGCACAGCACAGTGACCCCCCCCCACCCCGTAACACCGCACACCACCACACCACATAGCACTACACCACATAGCACTACACCACACCACATAGCACTACACCACACCACATAGCACTACACCACACCACATAGCACTACACCACATAGCACTACACCACATCACACCACATAGCACTACACCACATCACACCACATAGCACTACACCACATCACACCACATCACACCACACCACATCACAGTACTACACCACATCACACCACATAGCACTACACTACATCACACCACATAGCACTACACCACATCACACCACATAGCACTACACCACACCACAGCACTACACCACATCACCCCACAAAGCACATTTTTATAGTCCACCAGAGGTGGCAATACTTATGTAGGGGTGTTACGGAGGAGCTGTATGTGTAGGGGTGTTAGAGAGAGAGCCGTTATGCATGGCAGCTTATGGGAAACAAACACAGTGGGCGGGGCTACGTGAGTGCACGGGGGGGGGTGCTCTCAACGACGTCCGCACCAGGCAGCCCGGGGCCCCACCCCTCAGCGGGGGTGGAGTATAAAGGGGGATGTGTCAGAGGGCTCGGGGCAGAATGTTTAAGTAAACTCTTGAAGACCGAAGACTGCCTAGCTAGAGCCCTGGACTCCCCTGCGACGCCGCCCTTGTCAGGGCCGCGCAGGACCGAGCCAGCGGCATGGTCCCGTGAACCAGAGCCAGGACTCTGGGACTCCGGGTACCGTAGCCCGACTGACCAGTGTCGGACGCGTCCTCAACGGTACTACACTTACAAGGTCAATGAGAGTGAATTATTTATTTGATAACCCCACTGGTTTCTCACATCTGTCCCATAATTCGCTGGTACAGGCCACAAGGACATTGGAAGCGCTAATGCTTTGCCTCCGGCAATTGTCACTAAAACAAAGATGCCCCCTTTTCGCATTCTGGGTCCACTTGGCCACAAACCACCGAGAGAGCTTTGCAGCTGTTAGGGGTGGCACGCCGCACGCCAAACCGGTGGGGCCAGAAATAGACATGGCCAGAATGAGCCACGAACTCTGGAAGGTCCAAAGGTCAGATACCAACTTCAAAAGTTGTACATAAAATGTCAAGTTCATTTTGGTTTGACAGGTGAGAACTCAAGAGACTATGGGAGGGGCTCATTTACACAGAGTACTAATTTCAGGCTTAGTCGACCTAGGGGAGGCCCAAGACTAGTTCATATAATCGTCACCGGTGTTCGCCGTGAGCAGGAATTGAACTGGGACCGCCAGGTTGGTAGCGCAGCACGCAGCACTACACTACCACTCCTAGCACAACACCCCCACACACACACACGCAGACACCCTCCCTCCCACACACACACACGCAGACACCCTCCCTCCCACACCCACCGCAGCACGGCGAGCTGCAACTCCTTGTCGGAGCGCAGGGCGTCCATCTGTGCGAGGATGTTGCGGAATGCGTCAGGCTCGCCCAGGGCAGCCATGACGGCTGCGAGCTGCATGTCGTTGGGTGACCTCGGGGTCTCGCCCGACAGCCAGCCGTCCAGCACCAGCAGGCTGTTGCGGCACAACTCGCTGCTCCGCAGCTGCATTGGCAGCTGCAACCGATGCAGCTTGGTCACCAACTCCGACGCCACGTCTGCACGAGCCACATGACCGAACACACACAAAGATCCCTCATATAGCCTTAAACTGTAGGAGCAAGTGCTGTCAGCAGGCACCCATGAAGGCCGAAATGGCACACGAGGTGGGTGTCCAACACCACGCCCGGCCACCTTTGTCTCCCTAGTGGGCATGTTAACAAACCCGCCAGGTACTCATTTGAGGCCGAGTCAATATAGGGGAGGCCCAGGACCGGTTAAAATAATCATCAATGGTGTTGTCTGTGAGCGGGGGGTGATCTAACTTGGGTCACCGGGTTCGTAGCGCAGTGTGCTAACCAGTGGCGTAGCTAGGATATTTTGCGCCCGGGGACGAACTATAAAATTGGCGCCCCCCCCGTTTAAACACATACCAAAATGTAATTACATGACATGTAGGCTATGTGTGGCGGGATATATAAACTTTTAGGTTGAGGTGTAGATTTGTGCAGTAGTTTCAGGCTGCCGCGCCCGCCGCAATAAGTTATAATGTAACGTTGTAAGCCTCATTTTGGCGCCCCTTTACCTTGGCGCCCGGGAACATATGTACCCCCCTGCCCCCCCTTAGCTACGCCTCTGGTGCTAACCACTACGCTACCGCTCCCCATGGCACACAAAGACAAACACGCAGACACACGCACATGCACACACATGTACGTGTACACACATCCATACACAAGCGGGATTCTATATATTTTTTTACAGTTTGACATGCAGGCTTTGGTGAAATCGCCCGATGATTGCTGGATGTAATTACCAGCGAAACGTCATACTCAAATTTGTCATTGTTGTGGATTTACTCTCCAACACACCGGTGGGCTGAAGTATTAATTAAATGGCACATTTTGTTTACGTGACAAACCTTAATAATTGGCTCTCGGGTGGTTGCGGGTTAACGACACATTTATACTTATGCGATCTAACCAAAAAACTATCTTTTTTTACACAGTTGCTGAGCAATGGCCCGAAAATGGCAATAAACAGCACCATCAAAGTTGTAATTGGCAAGAGTTAATGCGGTTCCTGAATCGAGCAGGATTGCTTCTCGAAGAGCTTGGGAAGAGACGCTGGGAGGGCACTTCTCTGCATGCAGTGAGTTTGTGTGTTCTCCCCAGGTTGTGCGTGGGTTTCCTCCGGCTTCTCCAATTTGAACGGTGGGTGTGGTCGCTCACCCCCTCCGACGGCCATGTACAGGCCCAGCATCTCCAGGAAGCGGCCCCACTGGTCGATGGACAACACCTTCTTTTTGCAGCTGACGAGCAGTCGCGACATGCCGCAGTGCCCCAGGTGTTTCGCGATGCCCTGGTGAACCTCGCTGAGGCCCAACACAAGCTGCAGCGCCTCGCTCGCCGCGCTGTTATTCCTGCGCGCGCACCAAAAGAAAATCATCGTACTGCTACTCGCAGGGAGTCCACACTCACACGTTGGGTCACTCACTCATGCACGCACGCACGCGAGGTAACTCACTCACAAGGAGCTACTCAATCACACGAGGACCCAAAGAGAAATTCATCTCACACACCTAACTCACTCACTCACCCACATGGGATCTCTCACTTGCCCTGTGTCATTCACTCACCTACACAGTGCCCACTCACTCACCTACACAGGGTTACTCACTGACCCACTCATTCTCTCACACGGTGCCACCCACTCGCATCCCTTACTGACCCTGGTGAGGACATGATCTTCTCGAGGCCCTCCACGATGGCGGCAAGGGGGCTGTCCATGGGGTCGGACGTGGCCAGGCTGAACAGGGCCTCGCGTGCGGCCGTCCAGTCCGACTCACTTCCCCTCCGGCTCCCCGCCGACCCGTTAGCCGCTGCCTTGACCACCCCGCGACCCCCGATATTGTCCTGGGTCAAGGGTTCGGGCAGCTCCACACCGAGCACGAGATGCAGGCACTGGAGGGGGGAGTGACACGGTAGGAGACAGCATCTCATCAGCCACGGGCGTGGCATCAAGAAGCCAACAACCCAGCAAATGGCACCATACACCCCCCAGCACTTTCACGTGGACCAAGAGTTGAAGTTGGCTGTGAGGATTGTTCAGCAGTCTCAGAATCGGAAGTTTGTTTCCCGAGTAAAGCCCATTGAGCTAAGACGCTTTTTCAAGGGTAACTCGTCGGCAGACATCAAAACTCACCGGCCGGCAAGCGAGCGCATCGCTAAACGCTTGTACACTAGACAATTATATTTGTTTGGCTGTGTCGCGTGGGGGAGTTTTATGAGAGATCATTACGTAACATATAAATAGCAACGACATTCACGAGAATTTCCGGGCTCGATTATCCGAGAATAAGTAACACATTGGGCAGATAATGTGCCTCCTTCCCACCTCTGTACCTCCACGTACAAAATTGGTGTACGTTATAACACAACGTACCAGCTCTGCTGAAGAGACACTGAACATTGAGAAACTGGTGCAAAGTTTGAATCAGTTAGACCAATGCTGCTGCCGTGTGGTTGATGGGACTGATGTGGGGAGGAGAATTCTCTTCATTTCTTCCGTCAATTATCGAGGTTAATGGGAGCAGGGGTAACACAGAAAAAGCAAGATGATGGATATTACAAAACATATGTTAACTAGGCTCTAACGATGTGCTTATTTGCGTACATATAATGGGGGTGATGATGTGGAGCGTGTCGTCTGTGTTCATTGTTTCCGACACGTTGCAGTCACATGGGCATAAATTCACCGACTCTCGATGAGTGGGGAGCAGCTCATAAGCAAACCAGCTCCCGAGTAAAAATACTTTATGACTTTCACAAGTACAGATGTTCGGCAACCCGCATAATGTTTTCAAGTGTAATCGAGTGGTTTTCAGAGTTCTATATAATTCCAGAGAGTCACAAAATGTGGTCCCAGCTTTGGTTACATAGAGGCCAATAGAATTGCTTCTGCCAATTTGTGAGAGAAGCACGCACAGAGGGCCAGAGGATAACGTCCCGAGTGTTAAATATAAACGTTGACGGATTACTCAACGGCTCTTGCACGCCTACTCACGGTGAACGCGAGGTGCAGGATGGCCAGCGTGTCGGCGTGCGTGCTCATGCATGCCAGCAGCGCCGCCACTCCTCCCTCCTCCACGAACGCTGGGCAGCACTCCGGCCGCACCAGCACGGCACGTACCACACGCAGGGCCCAGTAAACGGGGCCCACGTCCTCGACCGTCAACTCCAATTCCCGCACCACCGCCTGCATTAGCGGCTTGAGGCCCTCGGTCCCCGGCGGCGTGCGAGGGCGTTGCCGGTCCTCTTTGTTCGACCGCTGCTCTTCACCGTCGCTGCCGGCCTTGTCTTCAGCGCCGGCAGCGGGAGCCTGCGTGCGCTCCTCCAGCACGATGACCGCCGTCTGCAGGGCGGCCACCTTGAGCGCACGGTCGCTGGGCGCCCGGCTCGCCAGCTTCCAGACCGCGAGCGCGCATAGCACGCGTGCCGCCCATGTCAAGCCGCCTTCGCCCGACGGCACCTTGCGGAACGCTTCAAACTCACGAAGTTTCTCCTGCACCCCCTCCGGATCGGCAACCGCGTCGACAGCTCCCGCACCCCTCGCGTCGATCCTGACGAGGGCCGGGGAGCCCGGCGAAGACGAGGAGGCGTTATTGGCCTCCTCTTCCTTCTTGGGTTTCTTAGACAAGGACGACGATGACAGCGAAGATGACGACGACGGCTGCTGGAGGGAGGATGCGGACTCGCTCTTGCATGCGTCACTTTGGCCGAAGATGGTTGTGGTTTGCCGAGAAGTCGCCACACGTTGCAGATCGTCGAGCTCTGAAGAAAACCTGCGGTAGAGGCTGGAGCTCCGCAGGTCCTGGCGGAAGGGCGGCTCGGCCTGCAGTAGGTGGCGCAGCAGGCGCAGCGCCAGCTCGGGGTCAACCGAGAGACCTGCCAGCGAGGCGTCATCCATACTGAACACCTGTAGGTGGCAGAGTGTGCACATGAAGATCAGGAGGAATGCTGGCATTTTCACATCACCACCCTCACCAAAGTGGCCTCGATAATGACCCAGGGTAGCCTAAACGAGTCTTAAGGATTCTCAGCATCATTACTACATTTTCGGAGTAGAGGGAGACGATTGCTATGCATTTGCCAATCAAGTATTTTGTGAGTAATTTTACTCTTCTTTGAATGATGTCGCCAGATCTTTAATGTGCACTGGGAGAAATTATTATTACACAACCGCCGTGCAAACCATGGCGGCCTGCCTAATTCAAATCGCGAACCTTTGCAAAAAGTGGCAAATGTGCAGGCGATGTCACCGCCCCGCTTCACAGCCTAGGCACATTACGGCAGATGGCGCAGAGTAACCACGATGCAGTGTGGAGGGGGGGGGGGGCACGGGGGTCACTGACGGGAAGCCCTGTGGCGTCCCGGATGATGTCGCAGGCCTTGTCCTGCTGCCCGCCCTCGAGTTTGCGCAGGAAGAAGTGCAGCTCCCACCAGTGCGTGCGGCCCAACGAGGACCCTTCCTCGGGCCCGTTCCAGCGCTCCGGCCCACCCGAGGCCTCCCACAGGTACGGAAACGCGTATAACCCCGCGAGCGGGCGGCCCGGCATCTTTGCGGGCTCTGTGGAAGAGGGACACGCCAGAACCACCCGCATCTCAGTCACACACTGCACACTGCAGCAACTAAGATTCGTCATCAATATTGATAAGCACCGACGACTCAATGTAAACGTGCCCAGAGCTCTGACCTCTCAGCCACTGCCCACTACTGGAGTAACAGTTTTGATATAGCACTGTGATTAATGCTATTATTAATTTTTCTGCTTGTTTACTCAGGAAACTTCACCGAGACACACGGCTTTATCAAGGAGGGCCCTGTCCAGTTTTCGCAGTCAGCGTAGCTATAAGTAACATGCATATCTTTTCAGCATTCAGATGTTTTGGTCAATATCAGTTACACTGTATGTGTTTTCTTAGCTGCACAGGGGAACCCGGAGAACTCAGAGCAAACCCATGCTAAACAGACGGGGAAACGCACAAACTGCACACAGAAAAGGACCCCAAGTTGGAAGGTCCTTCTTGTTGCCAATGCATCGCCCCTGCTGCCCAAATTGCTGTGAATTACCTTAATTTGAATGTGCATGTCTCACCCGAGCTGGGTGTGGCAAGTGGGGGGGGGCTTGGGAAGAGGTTCTGGGTCGGGGTGGGGATGGCCGCGGTCCGTGGGGCCGCCGCCGCTGCCACCTGGACGGTGGGGGTGGTGCCACACTCTGTGGGGCTCTCGTCGGGCATGATAGCCACCATGTTCCAGTTCACCCAGTACGTGGCCTGCATCGAGTCCCAGTACACCTGTGTGCCAGGTGCAGGGGTGTGTGCGGACGGGGCGGTGGGATAGTGAGCAACATCTGTCAACACACGGGGATGAAACGCAACTTTTAAAGCATTGAGCATAGAACACAACGTGGATTTGTACGGCATATAAATGTGGCCGAATTTTGTTTTGTGTTGAGTTTGTTGTCCTTCCCCCGCACCACCGATTAGCACGGTTGGCTATGTACTTTACTAGCCGTGTCGGGTGGTAGAGGGTTACGATAAATGTATACTTACGCGATCTAACCCAAAAACTTTTATTATGAATAATATTGGTTGCGAAAGCCTACGTGTTAAACAATAAGCTGTTAATAAACATTGCGCATTTTATACAATCGTAAGAGGCAGGCGGTTAATGGCGGATGAAAAAAGGAGGGTCTTGAGCCTTCAGCTGCACAGATGGATGGAGGAGGGGAGTTCCAGACCATGGGGGCAGCAAAGGAGAACAAATACCAACGGTACGGCTAGCATTTAGAGTACGGCTCTATTACTTTGAGCAATTATCCGATAGCGTTAGTAGCTACAACAGCCAAGCACTGGCCATCTAGCCTGCGCCGATGGTCGGCCGATGGCGCCGCTCACCTGCACGGGCGGGTAGCCCTTGTTGACACAGCGCACCTCTCCCTTGTCGCCGGCCGATACCTTCTCGTAGTCCTCCAGCATGAGCACGCGCATCCCCACGCGGAGCTGCGCCTGCACAGACTCGCCGTAATCCGCACGTCTCGGAAAGTCGTCCGGCTGTCGCAGCGCCAGCTTTGCCTGCTTGGCGGCGCTGCCGTTAGCGGTGGCGGTGGCACTGCTGCCGCCGGCCGAGCTGGAGCCACCGACACGGGGGACCGGAGCGAAGGAGCTGAGGGCTCCGACAGACGCGCCACTGGAATCCGGAGGAGTGGTGGCCGGAGCGGAAACATTGCTGTCCGCCGAGGCCTGGAATATAGAATGCCGGCTTGGAGTCTGTAGGAGGGGAGATGGAACAAGTTCGTCAATGTCATCAAGAGCCACCGGGCATGCAAAACCGATACGAGCAGCACAGCCGAGTGGAGAAAAGGAAAAGTTACCGCAAGGGTGGCGATGGTGCCGTGCTGCTGGTTCTCAGGTTCTTGGCGGTCCCAGCCCAAAATGCGTGCCAGCTCCGTTATGAGATTGGCCATCGCCATACAGAAGTCAAACTCGCGCTGCAGTCGGCTGGACTCACTCGGGCCCCCTCCAGACCCCACCCCAGCTCCATCCGTGTTGCTCAGAGCGTCGGCCAGCGACGTCACGCACAGGTAGCGCTTCACCAGCGAGAACAGCAATCGCCCTGGAATCTGCGCGCGTGTGCACCAACAAATGCACGGTCGCACACGGTGCCATCTCCTGGAGTCGCGTCACACGACACAACGGGCCCGGGGTGGCGTGCACAAAACACGCATACTCGCGCCAATCTGCTCATTTCACCTGAGGAAGGTGGATGCCTTCGAAGCTCATGCCGTGCTCCTCGGAAGAGGTTGTCTCGGCAAACAGCTCCAGCAGCGTGAAGCGGTTGTCGAAGTCCATGCGCTGCTCGATGCCATCCTGTTGGCTCAGCGAGAGCAGCACGTACGCCCGGCTGCCTGCGCCAGCAAAACCCAACAGACCCATCAACCGCGTGGTGTTTTATTTTTAGGTTTATTTTGACGCAGGTCGGATTTCCTTACTCCAGGAGATTCTATTCCGTGACCCTCATGTACCGGCCAGGTGGCTCGGCGGTAGAACGAGTGGCTCTCCATCAGAAAGCTGCGAGTTCCAATCCTGGTTGGGGGGGGGGTTGACTCCGCCGATCATCTCTCCAGGGCTGATAACACGAGTACAACATTGTAAAGAAGTCAACAGTGGTTGTCCTCTGGACAGACTCGCCCTCAACAAAGGAACGTGCAAATTCTACCACTGGCTCAGGGCTGTAAACGGATGATGATCACCAATGCCTCAATCCTCATTTGAGCAGGAAACCACTTCATCTACTTTCCTATACATGTCTTTCCATTACATCCTACCATGTCACCCTCAGCCTTCCTCTATTCATGCCCTGCACCGTTGGCATCTCCATACCCCCTTTAATAGTTGGATTTTCTTATCAGCTTGGCAAGGGCAAAATCCGCCGGGGCCACACGGAACGTACAAACCACGCAAGGGCTCGTGTGCGGCCTGTGCAGGCGGCCGAGCGTACCTGCGTCGTGCGAGGCGAGAGCGCGCAACATTCTGCCGGCGCTGCGACGAGTCTGCATTTCTTTGTTGCACAGCAGCTCCATGAGTAAGTCCAGGGCGCCGGCCTCCTTGAAGACGGGCGCCAGCGGCCCGATGCTGGCGTAGGCGCTCAGCACGTGGATGATGTGCGAGATGTTGCGCGTGGCTTCAGGGCCCAAGGTCCTCTCCACCTGCCGCCGTGCGCGGCTGACCAGCTGGATGACGTCGCTGCGCATCGAAGAGAACTCCCGCTCCTCCAGGTCACTGTCGGCATCAACGCTCTGCAGATGGAGACACCACAATCATCATCACTGCCGCTGTAACAGCTCCAGCACACCTCTACCACCCTCTATGGAGCACGCCAACATCCCCTCTGGAGGCGCACAACCACAATTGATAATAATCCTAACAATAAATATAGCATTTCGATGGCACTGCTTAAATACTTCAGCAACTCAGTGGCAGCTGTCCCCGTGTAGCACAAGGTGTATCAGCACAGGCATTTAGTAGAGCCCGATTATTACCAGTAGGGGGCGATAGTTGGTATGGGTTATGCCCATCAAGTAATTTGCAATATATTTTTGAGATTTTTGAAAATTTTGGCCTTAAGTACATGGAGCACTGTGTATACATCAAGACTGGAGAGACAAAGGCGGCCGATTATGGTGCTGGCCACCCACCCCCTCATGTGCCGTGCCAGCTTTTATAGGTTCTCGCTAACGGCGCTTGACCCAACGGTCTGTTAAGGCTATATGGAGGATCTTTGTCCCAGGTATCTTCAGCCGAGTCGGGTGCAGTCGACCCAGTAGGAAAAACAGGCGAGGTGCAGGGTCTGCCTTGATGGTAGGCCTCGCTGTGCCGACACTAAGAAAACGATGACCGCTGCTCAATGAGCGGTGCTGCCGGTGCAGCTGAGTGGGATGTCGGGGACATGGAAAACAACCTCTACCAATGTCACTCGGCTCAAGTGTGAACGAGCAAACGCGAGTGAATGAGCGAATGGTGGTGTGTGCAAATATCAGCACTGGGGAGAAAAAGGTGACCGGGCGTGGTGTTGGCCATCTACCCCATCATGTGCCATGCCGGCTAAGAACAATTTCTCAAAGGCTATACGGGGGATCTTTGCTTTTGTTGGTGGTTTGAGTGTTGGTTCCGTTTTTTGGTATTGTGAGTTTTGGTGGTGTGAGTGGAGTGGTGTTGGTGGTGTTTCCAGTTTATTTCGTTTAACCAGATGAGAAACTCAATAGAGCAGCAGAATTATTTGCAAGAGTGACCTGAGGTATTAGTCTGCCAATATGGGGCGGCGATTTCTGCTTTGTGGAAATGCCGACACAACATGGCCTACTCTTCTTCACTGGATCTTTAATGTCCAGACGCCCGTTGTAATTACGGTTAATAAACACGCATTATTAAGCAGGGCGGCCTGTTGAATGGAACCGGCGAACCTCTGCAACAAGCAGCGAACGCGCTACCGCTTGGCCACGTCGCCAAGATGTCCAAACCTGCGGCTCTACCAAGAGACATCACCTCACCCACTCGACGAATCCGTGCACTACGTGCTGGAAGGCAGCAGTGCAAGCCCATCGTGCCAGGCTCAGAATATTTTTGATTAGAGTGCAATGGTTTTCCGGCCAGCCAGTCATGTCAGACAGGGATTTCGGAAACCCCTTCCCCGATTTCCCTTGCACGACATTCAGTTGGTGGAGCACAGAGATACATTTCAGCAAAGTCTGCTTGGGTTGGCGACCCGGAAAATATCTCTACACGTGACGCACCGCATCCGGCATACCTCTCGCGACTCGCGATGGCTGTGGCTATGACTAGTCGCCTGTCACCTACGCCAGTCTAACAATACCCGGAAACATCAAGCGAGAAGTGACGCCCTGGGTGGCGAGGAGTGCGGCGATCCTACCGAGCTCTGCTGGAGGAGATGGGTGCCACCACGTTCACTTCCTTCGGGTTTGTGCTTGCGCAAGAGAGCACCACAACACGCGCGCACGTCCTCTTCGCTCATCCACATGAGAATGTTCTCGGCTTTGCCGGCGGCGTCGCCGGTCGAGCTCCAGGCAGTGGCGGCGACCGCCCCTGCCGCGGGTGACCCCCCAGCGCCGCCGCCGCCCGCCTCGTCCGCAGTGGAGACCGTCCAGCGGATGAGGTAGTCGGGGCCGCCTTCCAGTGTGCGGCGCTGGCGCAGGAGCTCTGCAGGCCATGCCTGCACCCCGCGGGCCAACTGCACCACCAGCTTGCCTTGACTTCTCTCCGCCATCTCTGCATCCACCGGACCCGGCCACGCAGCAGTGGTCACGGCACACACACATACATATTCCTGTGGCAAGCATTGGCCTCACCCAACACAACCTGGTCCAGCAGCGTGCTCAGAACACGGTGAACTTGACACGCTTACACCCAGCACAATATATTAGTACACAGTAGTACATAGGCCTCGGCAAGGTAAGGTAAAAGTTAAAAGGTAAAAACAACGAGCCTACCTTTACCCTACCTTTTACCTTACCACAATACAATCACACTACCCTACCTTTTACCCTTTAGCAGGTAAGGTAAAAGGTAAAAAGCAACGAGCTTACCTTTACCTTACCTTTTACCCTTACCCCATACAAATTACCCGATTACAGGGTAATTACTAGGGAACTACTACACATGAACAAGGTTTATAACGGTAAATGCTATAGGTAGAGCGCTTTAATCATATAGCATACTCTCGATGATGCCAATTTTACACGCTTTCTTTTAACTCACTCTGTCTGTTGTTGTTGTCGTTGTTGTTGTATCCTCAAATCTTGAAACTCAATTTTTACCCACTTCCTAATGTGGTGTCGACTGCAAACTTGGTATACTTAGGTCATACTGATGACAATACTATATTCTATCATAAAAAATATATGTTTTTAAACATTATTTTTTATGTTATGTTTCGGCTTGGGTCTAATTGTCCACGGTCAACTCACGTTGGCTGTAAATCACCACGGTTTTTTACGTTATAGCAAGCTTCGGGGCCACTTCCTGAAGTCGTGGAGTTCTCCCATTACTAGTACATTTCATAAAAGCGTGTTTTTAATAAAGTTTGTTTTAATATTACTTATTAAATGTAGACCACGGACTGCGCCACGGAGCTTTTAGCGGTAAACAAGGTACCGTATTTACCGGGTAATACTTTGCGCTACCTTTACCCTACCGGGTAATTCTTCCGAGCTACCTTTACCCTACCCTTTACCTTACCCCTTGGCATGTCGACACCTTTACCCTTTTACCCGGTAAAAAGGGTAAATTACCTTACCTTGCCGAGGCCTAGTACTAGTACACTCATACGCAGCAGCACCCACAGCAGAACAACAGTACCCAGCATCTCAGCCAGTACCCCCAGCACCCAGCACAGGAACACATGATGCCCGAGCATCCAGCTAGCGGACACGCTAGCACCCAGTCAATAACGAATGGTTCACACCATGCACCCACAGAATCAGAACCCAACAATAGCGCTCCAGTTAGTCTGTCATCCAGCATCTTCATCGGAACCCTAGAAGCCACGACTATCACACCCAACGCTTACAGTAAAACCTCACTGGCACATGACTAGCAGCCACAGCAATAACAACACGGTATACAGTACTGGATGTGGTGTGCCGTGTTCCTGGCCGCTGGTAGACTTAAATTAGTGGCACGTGATTTAGTAACAACCACAGCCACAACGAGATGTATACTGCCTTAATTTGCCTGGGGTAGCAACATCTTTCGCACCTGATGACACAAATGAGCCAACACGCTCCACCACAGCACCCCCCGGGCTCAAACCTCACCCTAGAGCGGCGAGGCCACGGGGCCCCGGACCAGGCCCTCAGCTCTCGTAAGTACAAAGTGGGGGGCCCGAGACCTCTATTCATGAGGGTCCCAGGGGGTTCCCGGGGTGAGGGGGGTCCTGGTTCAAACCCCTCTCCCACTCCAGAGCGCGCGTGACGGCGCAGCAGCAGCAGCACCGAGATTCTTGGGTTGCAGTCGAGGGCACCCACACAGCCGACCGCCCGGGCAGACCCAACCACCTCGAGCCCACGGGTCGATCACCACTTACTACAATATACACGCCCCCCCCCCGCCCCCTTTCCACACGGTCTAACCACATGAATATGGCCCATAGCCCACACGGAACCCGAGGCCAACCGCGTACCGAAGGGCCTAAACACCGGCCTGGCAACCCCAGCCCTGCACAGGCGGCCTAAGCACATTCACGCGGCCCACGTGGAAAACGGGGCTCAATCACGAGCCGACACGGGGCCCCAACTTCCCTACCCGGGCCCACGCGGCCCACACAGCACGGACCCAACACCAAGCCTGGCGCACATCGGGGGGAACCCCGGGGCCGCCAAAACCACCAAACCCCGGGCCCCCCACACGAGGGGGCCCGGGGCCCAGACCGCCGCGCATCGCCCCTCGCCACCAAACCCCGACCCACCAGGGACCCTTCGCCGCGACTCGCTCGGGCCCCGTCCGCAGCCCTTCGGTCCCCGGCGCGCGCTGGGGAAGCCCCTGGGAGGAGGCGGCGGTGGTGCTGGTGGAGGTGTCGCTGCTGCCTCCTTCACGATGTGGGCCCGGCTGTGGCAAGCCACTAGGGGGGGCTATAAAGCTTCCTCACCCCTCCACACTCCTCCACAACCTCCTCACCCTCCTCACCCCTCCTCACCCTCCTCACCCCTCCTCACTCTCCACACCCTCCTCACCCCTCCTCACCCTCCTCACCCCTCCACAACCTCCTGACTCCTCCTCCTCACCCTCCTCACAACTCCTCACCCCTTACCACACCTCCACACCCTCCTAACCCTCCTCACCCTCCACACCCTCCTAACCCTCCTCACCCTCCACACCCTCCTCACCTCTCCTCACCCACGGGGCTTTCTCAGTCACTTGCCATCCTGTAACTTGCCAAACGAACCCGACATTGAATTTTGGGTCAGGCCACGCGTTGGTGGTGGCTTTCATGGCAAAGTTATTGTAATTTTCCCTCCACCACCCGACAAGATAATTCCGTTTGCACGGATATCGTTATTATTCATATTCTAACCAAGATACCTCATCCTCATCTGTGTATTTGGGCTTTTCTTGTCGGGCGTTTGAGGGTTTTATATCACAACAAGAAGCGAGAATAGAACGGCGTGGCCGAATTCCGTTTGGGATGGGCCCACAACGAATCGGTAGATGTCGCTAGATCTCCTCTCAAAGTCGTACAACATATCTCACCAGCATACAATGTCACCAAGATAGAGGGGTTCTTTTTTGGGTTAGATCGCGTAAATATATAAATGTGTCGTTAAAACCCGCCACCACCCGACACAGCCAACTAGTAAGTGTTGCCACGTAAACAGAACGTGCCAATTCGTCACTAGTACAGCACACCGGTGGGTTTTAACGACACATTAATATATTTACGCGATCTAAGCTCCGAAAAACCCCTCTATTATGGATTATATTGGTCGCGAAAGCCGACGTGTTGAAATGTAACCAAGCACAAGCTCTTAGCACGCGACTACTGTGACTCATGGTCTAATGTTTGGGTTTGGTCAGGAAATGAAATGGCAATTTGTTTTCGTTGTGAGACCCCCCACCACCCAACACGGCCAAACAAATTAAAATGTCACTTGTGACGACAGGCCGATTCTATTCTCGTTTCATCTCGCTCATCGGGCTGAATCTGAGAGATGATCTCCAATACGGTTCTGGACCGTCACTCGACACAAGAATGGTTCACGGACGTCGCCCGGCGCCTGTGTTGACGTGGACAGCAGTGGGGGGGGGGGGGGGGCAGCTCTGCACCCCCTCGCCCCGCAGGAACAGCGTGGTGACGTTTGGTCAAATTACCGACACTGCCCACACGGTAGGGGAGGCTGCCCTCATCCAGCAGTGGATTGGATTGGCATCGGGGGAATGCAATTATGAGTCTCGCACGCCTCGGCTGACTGGAGGATCAGGGCAATGGTAATCCATGTGTTCCACAACGTCGAGAGCAGGGGTAGGCAGCCAAAACAGCAAGACACTTTTTTTTTCGAATTTCAAGAGCCGCACTGCGCGTGAATACGAGGCGGTCCTTAGCGATGCGGAAAATTGCCGACCCCTGCTCATGCTAAACTGGGCTCCCATGGTAAACTGGACTCCCATGGTGAACTGGACTCCCATGGTGAACTCGACTCCCATGGTAAACTGTACTTCCACGATCAGGGGTCGGCAACCAAAATAGCAAGAGCCATTTTTTTTCGAATTTCAAGAACCGCAATGCGTGTGGAGAATACGAGGCGGTCCTTAAAGAGCCGCATGCTCATGCTAAACTGTACTCCCATGCTAAACTGTACTCCCATGCTAAACTGGACTCCCATGCTAAACTGGACTCCCATGCTAAACTGTACTCCCATGGCAAACTGGACTCCCATGGCAAACTGGACTCCCATGGTAAACTGTACTCCCATGCTAAACTGGACTCCCATGCTAAACTGGACTCCCATGCTAAACTGTACTCCCATGGCAAACTGGACTCCCATGGTGAACTCGACTCCCATGCTAAACTGGACTTCCATGGTAAACTGGACTCCCATGGTAAATTGGACTCCCATGGTAAACTGGACTTCCACGGTCAGGGGTAGGCAACCAAAACAACAAGAGCCATTTTTTTTCGAATTTCAAGAGCCGCACTGCAGTCCTTAACGAGCCCGACCCCTGTTCTAGAGAACGTGT
The DNA here is from genome assembly GCF_964198595.1 of Lampetra fluviatilis. Lineage (NCBI taxonomy): Eukaryota > Metazoa > Chordata > Hyperoartia > Petromyzontiformes > Petromyzontidae > Lampetra > Lampetra fluviatilis. The sequence continues at coordinate 11,989,582 of NC_136307.1, read as the reverse complement.
AGAGGCGAGTGTCTCCCTGATCTCAACACAGACAACGGGCACCTCGTGGTGCCCCAGTCTCCACCCACGAGGACATCACACGTCTCGTTTATCTGCCTCTCATGCAGGAAGCCAGAAAGCTCCCCTCCGTCAACTAGGGCCACATGCGGCGGGAACGTTTGTGCCCGTTAGGGGCCGTCCATAAATGACGTCACGCACCTTGGTGGTGGGGGGGGGGTCAGACATTCGTGACGATATGTGACGAGGGAGGGGGGGTTTGAGAAATGTGACGTCATATTAAAATGCGAAACTTTAAATAAATATAGAATTTTTGATTTAAAACTTTCGTGACTGCAGGGATTGGTTCTTTCGGTAAAGTCACGTAGAAGGGAAATAATAAAATCATATAAATATAAAACAATAATAATTCTCACGACTTTTCAACTGCAACACAAGCAATCATCATCAGGTGTGAATTTCACACCTGATGATGATTGCTTCGTGAGAATTGTTATTGTTTTAACAGGACCCTGCGGGGTGGGCTGGTAGGAACGAATAACCAAAGAATATAAACATCATGTAGTATTACACTTGTTTAGCCAGGAAAGCCCCACTGAGTCAAAAGGTTTTTGTAGGGTCCTGCCAAGTGTTTGCAGTAGGGGGCGATGTTGCTACACCTAATCGGACGATACGAAGGGAGAGATTGAGGCCTAGTTCTAGGCTTTAGGCCTAGCTGTAGGATTTAGGGCGCTGTGAGTTAATTTTTAATTTAAATGTTTTAATTATTAATGTAAAAGCTTTAAATTTAAATGTTTCTATTTAAAAACATGAGGGAATGTAACATTGTTAAACATTAACTCCCTTTCACACACGCGGGGGTACGATACGAAGGGAGAGTTTCAGGCCTAGTTCTAGGCTTTAGGCCTAGCTGTAGGCTTTAGGGCGCTGTGAGTTTGTTTTATTTAATTTCAAAGTTTTAATTAAAAGCTATCTCAGGGAATTATAAGGGAATGTTACACGTGTTTAGCCAGGAAAGCCTCATTAATTTAAATGTTTTAATTAAAAGTTATCTGAGGGAATTATAAGGGAATGTTACACGTGTTTAGCCAGGAAAGCGTCACTGAGTCTAAAGGTTTTTGTAGGGTCATGCCAAGTGTTTGCAGTAGGGGGCGATGTTGCTACACGGACGGACGGATGGTCGAACGGACGGACGGACGAAATAATCTATTGGTGGCTGGTCCACTTCGTTCCTACCAGTATTATTTCCCTTCTATGTGACTTTACCGAAAGAACCAAGAAAATAAATATTGAATTGTTATAACACTAATTGTTATAACACTCCTACAACATCAGAGTGCAGTGCCACATTAAATACGCACGACAATGACAATAGTTTCAAGCGATTTGAAGCATGTTTTGTTTTCAAAATAGAAATATGGTTTGGGGGGGGGGCAGAGCTTTGTGACGTCATATTTGAGGGGGGGGAGGGGTCTGACTTTTTGTGACGCCGTGTGACAAGGGGGGGGGGGGGGTCAAAAATCGTCCAAAATCGCGTGACGTCATTTATGGACGGCCCCGAGAGCCTCGGGGCGAGAGGCGGGGACCTGGCGAAGTAACGGAGTCTTGGCGCACGGGACTGGCTGGCGTGGCATGCTGGAGAGCGCCCATGAAGACGAGACGCCCAATGTTTAAACCGATCCATGGGATGTGTAAAAAATAATAATGCACTCGTATTTTTAATGTGGAGAGAAAGACATGGGAAGGATGCGAATGGTCTGCTTATTTATTTTGCCACATATTCCCCACGACGCCAGTAATGTGTCTGTGTTATGTACTGGTGAGTTTTGTATTGAACTATGACCCGTACACGTTGATTCAAGCAAGTCTGACCGTGCTGATGAGACGATTAATGTCAAAACCGGTCCAGTTATCTTGTTGAACCGTTACGTCGAGGGACAGACATGGGACAGGCACACTGCTTATGCATCTTCCTATGGAGGCAAACGTGTCTCGAATGTTGGTTCTGGTACTGGATTCTCGCCTGGTCACCTCATTGCTCCCGTACTCTACCCAGGTTCTAATTTCAGGCCGAGTAAACCTAGGTGAATTCCACGGTCAGATATTCACTTCCATCGACGTGCACGGTCGGGAATGGTCATGGCGCTGTGATGGTCAAGGCGCTGTGCGGGGATGGCAACCACTACCCCAACCCATCTTCACGGGACACCAAGGCCACGCGATTTGTGCAGAACGAATTTATTTACAGTAGTGTACAGTGACATGTACAGTGTTTGAAATTCAGCCACCGGGCACGGGCACTGACACAAGTGGGGTCAGCGGTCCACATTGGCCCGGCCTTCACAGGGTGTGCGAGCCTCCACGTGGAGGCCCATCAACCAGGGAGAACTTTCAGACGGAGGTACCATCAACGAGAACGTCCACTCGAGGGCTCATCACCACGGAGAGACCCATCAAACGTGAAGAGCTTTCAAATGGAGACCCATAGACATTCTTGTGAGGTTCCATCAACCAAAAGAGCTTCACACATCGAGACCCATAAACATCCGTGTGAGGTATCTTCATATTCTTGGTTCTTTCAGTAAAGTCACGTAGAAGGGAAATAATTAAAATTAAACAATAAAATTCTCACGACGTTTCGATTGCAACACAAGCAATCATCATCAGGTGTGAAAACCACAGCAAACATTTGCTTGCTGTGGTTTTCACACCTGATGATGATTGCTTGTGTCCACGCAAATGTTTGCTGTGGTTTTCACACCTGATGATGATTGCTTGTGTTGCAATCGAAACGTCGTGAGAATTTAATTGGTTTATTTTTATTATTTTATTATTTCCCTCCTACGTGACTTTATCAAAAGAACCAAGAATATGAATCCCTGCAGTCACGAGACTTAAATCGAAATGAAATCCATGTGAGGGTTCCTCAACCAGGGAGAGCTTTCACATGGAGACCCATGAACATGTGTGAGGGTTTCTCAACCAGGGAGAGCTTTCATATGGAGACCCATGAACATCTGTGGGGGTTCATCAACCAGAGAGAGCTTTCACATGGAGACCCATGAACATCCATGAAGGTTCATCAACCAGGGAGAGCTTTCACATGGAAACCCATGAACACCCGTGAGCGTTTCTCAACCGGGGAGAGCTTTCACATGGAGACCCATGAACATTCGTGAGGGTTCATCAACCAGGGAGAGCTTTCACATGGAGACCCATGAACATGTGTGAGGGTTTCTCAACCAGGGAGAGCTTTCACATGGAGACCCATGAACATGTGTGAGGGTTTCTCAACCAGGGAGAGCTTTCACATGGAGACCCATGAACATGTGTGAGGGTTTCTCAACCAGGGAGAGCTTTCACATTGAGACCCATGAACATGTGTGAGGGTTCATCAACCAGGGAGAGCTTTCACATGGAGACCCATGAACATCCGTGAGGGTTCATCAACCAGGGAGAGCTTTCACATGGAGACCCATGAACATCCGTGGGGGTTCATCAACCAGGGAGAGCTTTCACATGGAGACCCATGAACATCCGTGGGGGTTCATCAACCAGGGAGAGCTTTCACATGGAGACCCATGAACATGTGTGAGGGTTCATCAACCAGGGAGAGCTTTCACATGGATACCCATGAACATGTGTGAGGGTTTCTCAACCAGGGAGAGCTTTCATATGGAGACCCATGAACATCTGTGGGGGTTCATCAACCAGAGAGAGCTTTCACATGGAGACCCATGAACATCTGTGGAGGTTCACCAACCAGGGAGAGCTTTCACATGGAGACCCATGAACATGTGTGAGGGTTTCTCAACCAGGGAGAGCTTTCACATGAAGACCCATGGACATCCGTGAAGGTTCATCAACCAGGGAGAGCTTTCACATGGAGACCCATGAACACCCGTGAGCGTTTCTCAACCAGGGAGAGCTTTCACATGGAGACCCATGAACATCCGTGGGGGTTCATCAACCAGGGAGAGCTTTCACATGGAGACCCATGAACATGTGTGAGGGTTCATCAACCAGGGAGAGCTTTCACATGGAGACCCATGAACATGTGTGGGTTTCTCAACCAGGGAGAGCTTTCACATAGAGACCCATGAACATCCGTGAGGGTTCATCAACCAGGGAGAGCTTTCACATGGAGACCCATGAACATCCGTGAGGGTTCATCAACCAGGGAGAGCTTTCACATGGAGACCCATGAACATCCGTGAGGGTTCATCAACCAGGGAGAGCTTTCACATGGAGACCCATGAACATCCGTGAGGGTTCATCAACCAGGGAGAGCTTTCACATGGAGACCCATGAACATCCGTAAGGTTTCATCAACCAGGGAGAGCTTTCACATGAAGACCCATGAACATGTGTGGGGGTTCATCAACCAGGGAGAGCTTTCACATGGAGACCCATGAACATCTGTGGGGGTTCACCAACCAGGGAGAGCTTTCACATGGAGACCCATGAACATCCCCGTGAGGGTTTCTCAATCAGGGAGAGCTTTCACATGAAGACCCATGAACATCCGTAAAGTTTCATTAACCAGGGAGAGCTTTCACATGGAGACCCATGAACATGTCTGGGGGTTCATCAACCAGGGAGAGCTTTCACATGGAGACCCATGAACATCTGTGAAGGTTCCTCAACTAGAAAGAGCTTTCACATGGAGACCCATGGACATCCGTGAGGGTTTCTCAACCAGGGAGAGCTTTCACATGGATACCCATGAACAGCCGTGAGGGCTCATCAACCAGGGGGAGCTTTCACATGGAGACCCATGAACATTCGTGAGGGTTCATCAACCAGGGAGAGCTTTCACATGGAGACCCATGAACATCCGTGAGGGTTCATCAACTAGGGAGAGCTTTCACATGAAGACCCATGAACATCCGTGAGGCATCATCAACCAAGGAAGAGCTCTCACATGGAGACCCATTCAACAAGGAAGACCTCCACGTAGAGACCCATCAAGCATGGCGAACTTATTACCCAACGGAGGACCTTTACATGCAGGTCCATTTATATAAACATTCATGTGAAAACCCCTCAGCACACGCCAACAAAAGCCTCTGTGGCAGAGGTCCATAAATACAGCAGAGCCTCCCCTGGAGAAACCTGGCAAGGCAGCAGTGAGAGCCCTCCCCCGAAGTGGAGACTCGACAAGTCAGCAAGGATCCACACATCAACAACAAGGCAGCTACGGACCACACGTACAGGTTCCTTAAGGCAGTGAGACCACGTGTAGAGGTACATTGACAAGGCAGCGGGAGCCCAGTAAAGTGCGGCTCCTGCGGAGGAGGTCTGGCCTGCGGGGCCTCAAGGCGAGACCTCCTCACGCAAGCTCTGCGGGCTCCCTTTTCCCAATGTCAGAAGCTACAGTAAATAATTGCATAAAAACGCTTATAAAATAGTGGAGTTTTCAGTGTATGTTACAAACAAGGCCACAGCGTGTCTCCAGTGCTGCTGCTCAGCACCTGCAAACGATTGCATTACATTTCAAAAAATAGGAAATATATTATTCTTTGGTGCATTAATAATAATAAAACACAATGTACATATATACAGTGAAATGGCATGGACAGAAGGTGTGGTTGGGGCAGCCGCCCAACTCTCGCGGAGCGCCCCGGGCTGCGGTGTTGCTCCGCTCGGCTCCACCCTCTTCAGCGCGCGAGGAGGCCACAGTCCACGGTCAATGGAGGTCGGGGCGGCGAGTTGGGCGAGCGAGTGGGCAAGGAGGCAGGGGGCTCAGTTTCCATTGGCGGCGGGCTTGTGTTCCGTCACGCGAGCCACGTGCAGCTCCGTCAGCGACTCGCTGCTCATCGTCGGTCCGATCACGGCCATCTGCCCAGGATGACAGACGCACGCACGCACGCGCACCCCAGGAGTTAGCCGCTCCTGGGGTGCGCACGCACGCATGCGCACCCCAGGAGTTAGCCGCTCCTGCAATCGACTCCGGACGCCGCACCTTATAGCCAGTTACTTTTATTTCGTCGCTGCAAACGGCACAGGCCCAGAAATGAAGTGGCCGGGACAACACACAGCACCATTAAATTAGCAAGAGATAACTGTCAACTCGTTCCTTGACTTGAGCAAAGTTATTATTATTTGAACAGCTTGGAAAAAGAGATGATGGCGATGGGATGAGGGAGGGCATTCTAAAGTGGAACAGTGCGTGGGAAGGAGAGAGAGAGAAATTAGGTGATCAGCAGTGTCGTCTGTTGAACACAGTGTGGCGATTGCTCTGTAGAGTTTGAACGTAGCGCCTCCACGATGGCCTTCGCGTAGTAAGAGCAACACAAACACTGCACGTCCACGTGAGCATGCAGCGGTGTCTGACATGCAAACGTTCGGCCACTTCTGTTAATCCACCGCAGGATGAGCGAGGGCCTCCCCATGCCGTTGTGGGTCACGGGGGTTTCAAGCGACCGTGCTCATTAGTGGGGGTTGGCGAAGGTGGTGAGAATAGATGCAGGAGCATAGAAGTACAGTACAGCACTGGATTTCAGTCCCAACCTGCTGGAGCTGCATAGGGATGTGCACAGGGCCGCTCGGACCGGCGAACATCAGCTGCTGGAGGCCACCTGAACACACACACCCACACGCATACACGTCTCTCGCACACACCCCAAAGACAAAGATCTCCCCCACAGCCTGAACAGACTTTTGGGAAGTGCTGTAAGTAATGACCTCTAAAGGCCATCACAGCACACAAGGGGGTGGGTGGCCAGCACCACGCAAAGATCGGGTACTTATTCGAGGCAGAGTCGACCTAGGTACTCATTGGAGGCCGAATCAACCTAGGGGAGGCCAAGGACCAGTTAAATAATTGTCACTGATGTTGGCCGTGAGTGGGACTCGAACTCTACGAACTTGGGTCACCGAGTTCGTAAAGTAGCGCACAAACCGCGACACTACCACTCCCCACACTCCCTGCACATACACGCGTTTCAGACACACCGTGGGCAACATGCCACTCAGTGTCCTCATCAGGGCTTCATTTCTCATTGAATATGAGTGAGAAACTTATTTTGCACCGTACGTAGCCAACTGTGCTAATCGAAGGCATGGAACATGTCCCAGGTTGCTGGTAGACTGGAGTACGTGGCACATGACGAGCAGTAGCGCCAGTCATCGCTACAGGAATACTGGATGTGGTGTGCCAGGTTCAGACCTACTTATTTCGCTCACCAGCCCGGATAAGAGGCCTATGAAATCAAGCCCCGGCCCTCACTCAAATTGTCCCGCAGCGACACAACTCTGAATGCGCGGTCGGTCCTCTAAACCCAGCCGGAACCGCGATCCAACGGAAGTCGTCCACAATCGATTGGTCGTCGCTTCCTCTCGGCCCACGCGTGGGGACCCACCCTGCTCGGCCGTGGGCCCAGGGCCGTGGTGGAGCTGCATGGAGGCCGGGCCCCCGTGGAAGGCGTTGAGGTGCACGGCGAGGCCCCCGCTGAGGCTGGTGCCGTCGCCGCCCAGCGAGGGGGAGCTCGCGTACATGATGCCATGCGGCGCCTGGTACATGACGTGCCCCGCCACCGACACCGGCATGCTGGATGACACCAGCGTGGCCGGGATGGGGACTGCACCCGCACGGGAAGAGGCACGTGAAGCGCGCCAAGAACAACAACAACCGCCAAGGACAACAACAACAACCGCCACCAGCGTCACCCCACTCACGACCACAGTCGATCAACGCTGACTTTTTCACAGCCGGAAGGCCTCACTTCGCCAATTGCCTAAGTTAACGCCGACTGCCCATTGACGAAGAGCGGTCGTGGCGCAGCCGAGTGGGCGGTCGAGGTCGTTTGCAAACGTCCAATGGCCCTTGGCCGTGGAAGCGGTTTGACTGGGGGGGGGGGGGGGGCGGGCGGGCGACCTAATGCCGCCTAGAGGCGACCTCCCCGGCCACAAGCGGCGACCTCCGGGGAGAACGGCCGCTGCCCCACAGCCCCCCACCACCCACCCCCCGTACCTGCCACGTTGCTGCCCAGCGATTGGCAGCCGCTGCCCTCCGACGCCGCCACCGGCTGCGCTCCCTGGGGCAACGCCACGTGGCCGTGGGCAGTGGAAGGCAGCAGCTGCGAAACGGCGACCCCACCTGGGCAGGCACGGCACGCACGGCATCACCGCGGCGCGGGCTACCCATGGGCCAAAGTGTGGAGAGACCGGGAGGTCGTTTGCTCACACCCACTGACCTTGCTCACTCCCATTCACTCATTCACGACCTTCCACTGATGCCAGCACCGCGCTCTTCCTCAAAGAGCAGTGGGCACCGTTTTCTTGGAGTATCGGCAGAGTGAATCTTCCCATCGCGGCAGACCCTGCACCCCGCCTAGTTTTCCTACCGAGTCGACTGCACTTGACTGAGCTGAAGGGACAAAGATCTCTCGTTTTGCCTTAACACTGTTGGGGCAAGAGCTGTTAGCGAGCATCGCCTATAAAGGCAAGGGCGGTGCACGATAGGGTGGGTGGCCATCACCACGCCTGGACGCCATTGTCTCCCCAATGCTGATGTTCACACACTGCACCAGCTACTCATTTAAGGCCGAGTCAACCTAGGGGACGCCCAGAACCGGTTAAAACATTCGCCACTATGCGTCGCCAACGTCCTGCAGGGCCATCCTCTACGGAACCACCCGGATGCAGGAATCGACGTCGCGGGTCGCCAAAGTCGCACTCCGCCCGCTCGCCCACCCGAACCCGTCCGCCTGCTCATCCGCAGCCGTCCGCTCACACCACCATCTCACCTCGACCTGGGCCTAGGTGAGCACGGCACGTGCCGGGTGGGGGGTGGGGGAGGTGTGGGGTGAGGGGGGGTTTGAGTGATCCCACCTGACAGCGAGTGTCCCTGCATCTGCTGCGTCTGCGTGTGACCCGCGGGTGGAGCGCCGCCCGCATGCGAGTTTCCTGCAGCCACAGACACACGGAGACACAGGGGTGCATGGAGATACGGAGACACGGAGAAACACCACGGAGAGACACTGAGTCGGGGGGTGAGTCGGGGGATGAGTCGGGGGATGAGTCGGGGGATGAGTCGGGGGATGAGTCGGGGGATGAGTCGGGGGATGAGTCGGGGGATGAGTCGGGGGATGAGTCGGGGGATGAGTCGGGGGATGAGTCGGGGGATGAGTCGGGGGATGAGTCGGGGGATGAGTCGGGGGATGAGTCGGGGGATGAGTCGGGGGATGAGTCGGGGGATGAGTCGGGGGATGAGTCGGGGGATGAGTCGGGGGATGAGTCGGGGGATGAGTCGGGGGATGAGTCGGGGGATGAGTCGGGGGATGAGTCGGGGGATGAGTCGGGGGATGAGTCGGGGGATGAGTCGGGGGATGAGTCGGGGGATGAGTCGGGGGATGAGTCGGGGGATGAGTCGGGGGATGAGTCGGGGGATGAGTCGGGGGATGAGTCGGGGGATGAGTCGGGGGATGAGTCGGGGGATGAGTCGGGGGATGAGTCGGGGGATGAGTCGGGGGATGAGTCGGGGGATGAGTCGGGGGATGAGTCGGGGGCCGAGTCGGGGGCCGAGTCGGGGGCCGAGTCGGGGGATGAGTCGGGGGATGAGTCGGGGGATGAGTCGGGGGATGAGGTGGGGGATGAGTTGGGGGATGAGTTGGGGGATGAGTTGGGGGATGAGTTGGGGGATGAGTCGGGGGATGAGTTGGGGGATGAGTCGGGGGGTGAGTCGGGGGGTGAGTCGGGGGGTGAGTCGGGGGGTGAGTCGGGGGATGAGTCGGGGGATGAGTCGGGGGATGAGTCGGGGGATGAGTCGGGGGATGAGTCGGGGGATGAGTCGGGGGCCGAGTCGGGGGCCGAGTCGGGGGCCGAGTCGGGGGACGAGTCGGGGGACGAGTCGGGGGACGAGTCGGGGGACGAGTCGGGGGACGAGTCGGGGGACGAGTCGGGGGATGAGTCGGGGGATGAGTCGGGGGCCGAGTTGGGGGATGAGTTGGGGGATGAGTTGGGGGATGAATTGGGGGATGAGTTGGGGGATGAGTTGGGGGATGAGTTGGGGGATGAGTTGGGGGATGAGTTGGGGGATGAGTTGGGGGATGAGTTGGGGGATGAGTTGGGGGATGAGTTGGGGGATGAGTTGGGGGATGAGTTGGGGGATGAGTTGGGGGATGAGTTGGGGGATGAGTTGGGGGATGAGTTGGGGGGTGAGTTGGGGGATGAGTTGGGGGATGAGTTGGGGGATGAGTTGGGGGATGAGTTGGGGGATGAGTTGGGGGATGAGTTGGGGGATGAGTTGGGGGATGAGTTGGGGGATGAGTTGGGGGGTGAGTTGGGGGGTGAGTTGGGGGGTGAGTTGGAGGCTGGGTTGGGGGATGAGTTGGGGGATGAGTTGGGGGCTGGGTTGGGGGATGAGTTGGGGGATGAGTTGGGGGATGAGTTGGGGGCTGGGTTGGGGGATGAGTTGGGGGCTGGGTTGGGGGATGAGTTGGGGGATGAGTTGGGGGATGAGTTGGGGGATGAGTTGGGGGATGAGTTGGGGGATGAGTTGGGGGATGAGTTGGGGGATGAGTTGGGGGATGAGTTGGGGGATGAGTTGGGGGATGAGTTGGGGGATGAGTTGGGGGATGAGTTGGGGGATGAGTTGGGGGCTGGGTTGGGGGCTGGGTTGGGGGCTGGGTTGGGGGATGAGTTGGGGGATGAGTTGGGGGATGAGTTGGGGGATGAGTTGGGGGATGAGTTGGGGGATGAGTTGGGGGATGAGTTGGGGGATGAGTTGGGGGATGAGTTGGGGGATGAGTTGGGGGATGAGTTGGGGGCTGCGTTGTTGTCAGCGCTGGGTGGCAGGGTGGGTGCGGAGCGACCCCCTCACCTGACATGAGGGTGAACGAGGACGCGTTGCCGTGCGTTTGCATGTGGCCCCCCTGGACCGTCTTGCAGGAATGTCCGCCGCCCACCATGTGGCCGCCCGCCATGCTGGTTGGGGGTCCCGCGGAGGAGGAGGGTGGGGAGTAGCTGGGGCTGGAGAAGTGGTGCGGCCCGGGCGAGGAACCCGGGAAGTTGGTGATGGTGAAGAGCGTGGGCTTCAGAGACTCCTGCAGCGGCAGCACGGACGCACACGTCAGGCCCACGCTCTCTCCCACTCCCTCCGGAGCTCTCTCCACGCTGAACCAGACAGGCTCCACACCTCGAGTGCAACCCTGGAGCACGACCTCGTTTAAAGGTCACGGCCACGGGGTTGGGGGCGTGACCCAGTGTGCGGAGGTTCGCGGTTCAGCTCCGGCATGCGGCCCTGGTTAATACTGCGGTGTGCGTTAACCTTTAAATTACCACGAGCCGTCCACTTCACAGCCGACGTCAAAGACCCCGTGGTGTCATTAGAAATAAGGTCGCTGGCTGCCGTCGGCATCACGATCCAAATTTGCCAAATTCGAAAAATCCGACCGCGATTACTTAATTTGGATTACACGGCAGACACATCGCTCGCCACTGCCAAGTCACTGCAGCCTGTCCCTGCACCGCACCACACCGCACCGCACCACACCGTACCACACCACACCACACCGGTGACGCGGCCCCGTCACCTTATCTCGGCGATAAGGCTTCCTCTGCCTGACATCTCTTAGCAGAGGGGACCTCCCGGCAGGGCAGGAGTGGGTGGGCGAAGGGACGCGACCCCGGACCCCTCTCCGTGGGGAGGGAGGTAGATTTGGGGGGGGGGCGGTGGGCTGGGCCTTGGAGATCGACGGGGAGGGGGGGCACTTCGTCCACGTGTGACGGAGCTGGGCAGCTGAGGGCCCTGGACATCCATCGTTGGGACCCCAGCTGCCACCCACACAGCTGAGCATGCGGGGTAGGGGGTGGGGGGGTGCGGGGCACGTGGCAGCTGCCACCTGTGAGGCTACACAGGTGTAGGGGGTGGGGACGAGGGGAGGGGGTGCTCTGGTGGGGGAGCGGTAACATGTTAATTACATTGTGTACACACACTCGCACACTCACTCACACACATACAGTGACACTCACTCACACACACAGTGACACTCACACAGTGACACTCACTCACACACATACAGTGACACTCACTCACACACACAGTGACACTCACACAGTGACACTCACTCACACACACAGTGACACTCACACAGTGACACTCACACAGTGACACTCACTCACACACACAGTGACACTCACTCGCACACTCACTCACACACAGTGACACTCACACACACACAGTGACACTCACTCACACACAGTGACACTCACTCACACACAGTGACACTCACTCACACACACACACAGTGACACACACTCGCACAGTGACACACACACACACACACAGTGACACACACACAGTGACACACTCACACACACAGTGACACACACACAGTGACACACTCACTCACACACAGTGACACACTCACTCACACAGTGACACTCACTCACACACACAGTGACACTCACTCGCACACTCACTCACACACAGTGACACTGACTCACACACACACAGTGACACTCACTCACACACAGTGACACTCACTCACACACACACACAGTGACACACACTCGCACACAGTGACACACACACACACACAGTGACACACACGCACACAGTGACACACACACAGTGACACACACACACACAGTGACACACACACAGTGACACACTCACTCACACACAGTGACACACACACAGTGACACACTCACTCACACACAGTGACACTCACTCACACACACACACAGTGACACTCACTCACACACACAGTGACACTCACTCACACACACAGTGACACTCACTCACACACACAGTGACACTCACTCACACACACACACAGTGACACTCACTCACACACACACAGTGACACTCACGTACTCACACACACAGTGACACTCACACACACAGTGACACTCACTCACGCACAGTGACACTCACGTACTCACACACACACAGTGACACTCACGTACTCACACACCCACCCCGGCTCCTCCCCACATCACCGCTCATTAATCGATTAGGCGCACGTGCACGCGCAACTCCCCCGGGCACGCGCCTGACGCCCCCACCACGATCACCACCATCCCGGCCATCCAGCATCTCCACGCGCACGCGCGGCAATGACAAAGATCCCCCGTACGGCCTTCACAAGACTGCTGGGGCAAGAGCCGTCAGCGAGTCGCACCTATGAAGGTCGGCATTGGCACACGAGAAGGCGGGTGGTCAACACCCACGCCCGGACGCCTTTGTCTGCCCGGCGCTGATGTTTAATACACAACGCACAGAGTAGAGTCGCCCTACGGGAAGCCCAGGACCGGTTGGTATATTCGTCACCATTGCCGGCCGTAAGCGGGCATCGAACTCAGGCCCTCCGGCTTCGAAGCGCAGTGCGTCAACCACTGCGCCACCGCTCCCCACGTGACAGCCACAGCATGATCCTGACCCCTAAGCACCCCGACGACTGACGACTCACCCTAAACCCTGAGAGTCTCTAACCCCCCCCCCCGACTCCTGACGACTCACCCTAAATCCTGAGAGTCTCTAACGCCTACCTCCCCCCCCCCCGACTCCTGACGACTCACCCTAATCCCTGATAGAGTCTCTAACGCCTACCCCCCCGACTCCTGACGACTCACCCTAATCCCTGATAGAGTCTCTAACGCCTACCCCCCCCCCCGACTCAAAACCGCTTACTGCCCGCATCGCCAAACTCTCGCTCTTTTCGACCCCGACCTCGAAATTCAAACCACAAATCGTGACCCTGAACTCGGATCTGTCATTGGAGCCTCGCGAGCGCGGACGTCAACCGCGAGCCCCAAGCCTTTACCCCAAAGCCCAACACTCACACCCACAACTAACCGTACCTCGAAGTATCACGCGAACTGCCAACACAAACTCTGAATGATACTCTCCCACCACTAACCACAAACCTCGACCCCTAAACTCTACTGACCCCTAAACTCTACTGACCCCTAAATTCTACCCACACCGACACCTACCCCTACCCACACTGACCTCTAGCCCCTACGGAGGGCCGTCTACCCCTAACACGTACCCAGTAACCCCTGCCCCCCGTCCTAGGGGAGCCCAGGGCAGTGAGTGTGGGCCCCGGGCCCCCCACCTCCTCCTCCCCGTGTCGGGGGGAGGGGAGATGTGGGTCCCTGATTGACGCTGAGATTGGAGAGGCCTCGGAGGAATGTCGGAGCGACGGCGGGACACGCGCACGGCATAAACACTCTCTCAACACACACACTCACACAACACACACTCAACACACACACACTCACTCTCAACACACACACACTCACTCACACACACACACACACACACTCTCTCAACACACACACACACCACCCCCCACACACACACACACCCACCACACACACACACCTCACTCCCAACACACACACACACACACTCTATCAACACACACACTCACTCTCTCAACACACACACACACCCCTCAACACACACACACACCCTCTCACACACACACACCACCAACACACACACCACACCCAACACACCCACACACACCACCCTATCACACACACACACACACCCTCACCAACACACACACTCACTATCAACACACACACACACTCTCTCAACACACACACTCACTCTCTCAACACACACTCCCCACTCATCAACACACACACACACACACACACCCTCAACACACACACCACTCATCAACACACACACACACTCCCAACACACACACTCACCAACACACACCCACACACACTCCCTCAACACACACACACACACTCACTCTATCACACACACACACACACCACTCTCAACACCACACACTCACCTCTCAACACACCACACACACTCACTCTCTCACACACACAACACACTCACTCTCTCAACACACACACACACACCACTCTCTCAACACACACACACACACTCACTCTCTCAACACACACACACACACTCACTCAACACACACACACCACTCTCTCAACACACACACACACACTCACTCTATCAACACACACACACCCACTCCTCACACACACACACACACTCACTCTATCAACACACACACACTCACTCTATCAACACACACACACACACTCCTCAACACACACACACACACTCACACTATCAACACACACACTCACTCTCTCACACACACACACACACACACTCTCAACACACACACACTCACTCTATCAACACACACACACACACTCACATACTCACACACACACACTCACACACACACACACACTCACTCTCTCAACACACACACACACACACTCACTCTCTCAACACACACACACTCACTCTCTCAACACACACACACTCACTCTCTCACACACACACACACACTCACTCTCACACACACACACACTCACTCTCTCAACACACACACACACACTCACTCTTCAACACACACACTCACTCTCTCAACACACACACACTCACTCTTTCACACACACACACACACTCACTCCTCAACACACACACACACTCACTCTCTCAACACACACACACTCACTCTCTCAACACACACACACACTCACTCTCTCAACACCACACACACACTCACTCTCTCAACACACACACACTCACTCTCTCAACACACACACACACACTCACTCTCTCAACACACACACACACACACTCTCAACACACACACACCACTCTTCAACACACACACACACACTCACTCTCTCAACACACACTCACTCTCTCAACACACACACACACACTCACTCTCTCAACACACACACACTCACTCTATCAACACACACACACTCACTCTTCAACACACACACACACTCACTCTCTCAACACACACACACTCACTCTCTCTCAACACACACACACTCACTTACTCAACACACACACACACTCAACACACACACACACACTCACTCTCTCAACACACACACACACACACTCACTCTCTCAACACACACACACTCACTCTCTCAACACACACACACACTCACTCTTTCAACACACACACACACACTCTCTCTCTCAACACACACACACACACTCACTCTTTCAACACACACACACACACTCACTCTCGCAACACACACACACCTCACTCTCTCAACACACACACACTCTCTCAACACACACACACACACACTCAACACACACACTCACTCTCTCAACACACACTCACTCTCTCAACACACACACACACACACTCTCTCAACACACACACACTCACTCTATCAACACACACACACACACTCACTTACTCAACACACACACACTCAACACACACACACACACTCACTCTCTCAACACACACACACACACACACTCACTCTCTCAACACACACACTCACTCTCTCAACACACACACACACACTCACTCTCTTAACACACACACACTCACTCTCTCAACACACACACACACACTCACTCTCTCAACACACACACACTCACTCTCTCAACACACACACTCACTCTCACAACACACACACACACTCACTCTCTCAACACACACACACTCACTCTCTCAACACACACACACACACTCACTCTCTCAACACACACACACACTCACTCTCTCAACACACACACACACTCACTCTCTCAACACACACACACACTCACTCTCTCAACACACACACACACACACACTCTCTCAACACACACACTCACTCTCACAACACACACACACACTCACTCTCTCAACACACACA
The DNA here is from genome assembly GCF_964198595.1 of Lampetra fluviatilis. NCBI lineage: Eukaryota > Metazoa > Chordata > Hyperoartia > Petromyzontiformes > Petromyzontidae > Lampetra > Lampetra fluviatilis. The sequence continues at coordinate 11,972,949 of NC_136307.1, read as the reverse complement.
CACTCACTCTCTCAACACACACACACACACTCACTCTATCAACACACACACACTCACTCTCTTAACACACACACACACTCACTCTCGCAACACACACTCACTCTCTCAACACACACACACTCACTCTCTCAACACACACACACTCACTCTCTCAACACACACACTCACTCTCACAACACACACACACACTCACTCTCTCAACACACACACACTCACTCTCTCAACACACACACACACACTCACTCTATCAACACACACACACTCACTCTCTTAACACACACACACACTCACTCTCGCAACACACACTCACTCTCTCAACACACACACACTCACTCTCTCAACACACACACACACACTCACTCTCTCAACACACACACACTCACTCTCTCAACACACACACACACTCACTCTATCAACACACACACACACACTCACTTACTCAACACACACACACACACACACTCACTCTCTCAACACACACTCACTCTCTCAACACACACACACACTCTCTCAACACACACACACACACTCTCTCACACACACACACACTCACTCAACACACACACACTCACTCAACACACACACACTCACTCTCTCAACACACACACCCACTCTCTCAACACACACTCACTCTCTCAACACACACACACTCACTCTCTCAACACACACACTCACTCTCTCAACACACACACACTCACTCAACACACACCACACTCACTCTCTCAACACACACACACTCACTCTCTCCAACACACAACACACACACACTCACTCTCTCAACACACACACACTCACTCACTCAACACACACACACACTCACTCTCTCAACACACACACACACTCACTCAACACACACACACACACTCACTCTCTCAACACACACACACTCACTCTCTCAACACACACTCACTCTCTTAACACACACTCACTCTCTCAACACACACTCACTCTCTTAACACACACTCACTCTCTCAACACACACTCACTCTCTTAACACACACACTCACTCTCACAACACACACTCACTCTCTCAACACACACACACTCACTCACTCTCTTAACACACACACACTCACTCTCTCAACACACACACACACTCACTCTTTCAACACACACACACACACTCACTCTCTTAACACACACACACTCTCTCTCTCAACACACACACACACACACACTCACTCTTTCAACACACACACACACACACACTCACTCTCTCAACACACACACACTCTCTCTCTCAACACACACACACACACTCACTCTCTCAACACACACACACACTCACTCTCTTAACACACACACACTCTCTTAACACACACACACACACACACTCACTCTCTCAACACACACACACACACTCACTCTCTCAACACACACACACACTCACTCTCTTAACACACACACACTCTCGCAACACACACACACACACACTCACTCTCTCAACACACACACACACTCACTCTCTTAACACACACACACTCTCTTAACACACACACACTCACTCTCTCAACACACACACACACACTCAACACACACACTCACTCTCTCAACACACACTCACTCTCTCAACACACACACACACACACACTCTCTCAACACACACACACTCACTCTATCAACACACACACACACACACTCACTTACTCAACACACACACACTCAACACACACACACACACTCACTCTCTCAACACACACACACACACACTCACTCTCTCAACACACACACACTCACTCTCTCAACACACACACACACACTCACTCTCTTAACACACACACACTCACTCTCTCAACACACACACACTCACTCTCTCAACACACACACACACTCACTCTCTCAACACACACACACTCACTCTCTCAACACACACACACTCTCTCAACACACACACACTCACTCTCTCAACACACACACACTCACTCTCTCAACACACACACACTCACTCTCTCAACACACACACACACTCACTCTATCAACACACACACACACACTCACTTACTCAACACACACACACACACACTCACTCTCTCAACACACACTCACTCTCTCAACACACACACACACTCTCTCAACACACACACACACTCTCTCAACACACACACACTCACTCAACACACACACACTCACTCTCTCAACACACACACTCACTCTCTCAACACACACTCACTCTCTCAACACACACACACTCACTCTCTCAACACACACACTCACTCTCTCAACACACACACACTCACTCAACACACACACACTCACTCTCTCAACACACACACACTCACTCTCTCAACACACACACACTCACTCAACACACACACACTCACTCAACACACACACACTCACTCTTTCAACACACACACACACACTCACTCTCTCAACACACACACACTCACTCTCTCAACACACACACACACACTCACTCTCTCAACACACACACACACACTCACTCTCACAACACACACTCACTCTCTCAACACACACACACTCACTCTCTCAACACACACACACACACTCACTCTCTTAACACACACACACTCACTCTCTCAACACACACACACACACTCACTCTCTCAACACACACACACTCACTCTCTCAACACACACACACACTCACTCTTTCAACACACACACACACACTCACTCTCTCAACACACACACACTCACTCTTTCAACACACACACACACACTCACTCTCTCAACACACACACACTCACTCTTTCAACACACACACACACACTCACTCTCTCAACACACACACACTCACTCTCTCAACACACACACACACACTCTCTCAACACACACACACTCACTCTCTCAACACACACACACACTCTCGCAACACACACACACTCACTCTCTCAACACACACACACACTCTCGCAACACACACTCACTCACTCTCTCAACACACACACACACTCTCGCAACACACACTCACTCACTCTCTCAACACACACACACTCACTCACTCTCTCAACACACACACACACACACTCACTCACTCTCTCAACACACACACACACACACACACTCACTCTCTCAACACACACACACACTCTCGCAACACACACTCACTCACTCTCTCAACACACACACACACTCTCGCAACACACACTCACTCACTCTCTCAACACACACACTCACTCACTCTCTCAACACACACACTCACTCTCTCAACACACACACACTCACTCTCGCAACACACACACACTCACTCTCTCAACACACACACTCACTCACTCTCTCAACACACACACTCACTCACTCTCTCAACACACACACACTCACTCACTCTCTCAACACACACACACACTCACTCTCTCAACACACACACTCACTCACTCTCTCAACACACACACACACTCACTCTCTCAACACACACACTCACTCACTCTCTCAACACACACACTCACTCACTCTCTCAACACACACACACTCACTCACTCTCTCAACACACACACACACTCACTCTCTCAACACACACACTCACTCACTCTCTCAACACACACACACTCACTCACTCTCTTAACACACACACACTCACTCTCTCAACACACACTCACTCACTCTCTCAACACACACACTCACTCTCAGTGGTAGGGGTTTAGCGGTAGGGGTTTAGCGGTAGGGGTTTAGCGGTAGGGGTTTAGCGGTAGGGGTTTAGAGGTAGGGGTTTAGCGGTAGGGGTTTAGCAGTAGGGGTTTAGCGGTAGGGGTTTAGCAGTAGGGGTTTAGCGGTAGGGGTTTAGCGGTAGGGGTTTAGCGGTAGGGGTTTAGCGGTAGGGGTTTAGCAGTAGGGGTTTAGCGGTAGGGGTTTAGCGGTAGGGGTTTAGCGGTAGGGGTTTAGCAGTAGGGGTTTAGCGGTAGGGGTTTAGCGGTAGGGGTTTAGCGGTAGGGGTTTAGCGGTAGGGGTTTAACGGTGGGGGTTTAGCGGTGGGGGTTTAGCAGTAGGGGTTTAGAGGTAGGGGTTTAGCGGTAGGGGTTTAGCGGTGGGGGTTTAGAGGTAGGGGTTTAGAGGTAGGGGTTTAGCGGTGGGGGTTTAGAGGTAGGGGTTTAGCGGTGGGGGTTTAGAGGTAGGGGTTTAGCGGTAGGGGTTTAGCGGTAGGGGTTTAGCGGTAGGGGTTTAGCGGTAGGGGTTTAGCGGTAGGGGTTTAGCGGTAGGGGTTTAGAGGTAGGGGTTTAGCGGTAGGGGTTTAGCGGTGGGGGTTTAGAGGTAGGGGTTTAGAGGTAGGGGTTTAGCGGTGGGGGTTTAGAGGTAGGGGTTTAGCGGTGGGGGTTTAGAGGTAGGGGTTTAGCGGTAGGGGTTTAGCGGTAGGGGTTTAGCGGTAGGGGTTTAGCGGTAGGGGTTTAGAGGTAGGGGTTTAGCGGTGGGGGTTTAGAGGTAGGGGTTTAGCGGTAGGGGTTTAGCAGTAGGGGTTTAGCGGTAGGGGTTTAGCGGTAGGGGTTTAGAGGTAGGGGTTTAGCGGTGGGGGTTTAGAGGTAGGGGTTTAGCGGTAGGGGTTTAGCGGTAGGGGTTTAGCGGTAGGGGTTTAGAGGTAGGGGTTTAGCGGTAGGGGTTTAGCGGTGGGGGTTTAGCGGTAGGGGTTTAGAGGTAGGGGTTTAACGGTGGGGTTTAGCGGTAGGGGTTTAGAGGTAGGGATTTAGCGGTGGGGTTTAGGGGTAGGGGTTTAGCGGTAGGGGTTTAGCGGTAGGGGTTTAGCGGTAGGGGTTTTTGCGGTAGGGGTTGAGCGGTAGGAGTTTAGCGGTAGGGATTTAGCGGTAGGGGTTTAGCGGTAGGGGTTTAGCGGTAGGGGTTTAGCGGTAGGGGTTTAGCGGTAGGGGTTTAGCGGTAGGGGTTTAGCGGTAGGGGTTTAGCGGTGGGGTTTAGCGGTGGGGGTTTAGCGGTAGGGGTTTAGCGGTAGGGGTTTAGCGGTAGGGTTCAGCCGTAGGGCTCTCTGAGGGTTCAGTGTTTCCCAGGGTTGTGGTGAGAGTTCAGTGCTCGGGTTATAAGTGTGTTGAACTTCTTCCCCACCGTACGTAGCCAACTGTGCTAATCGGAGGGCTATGTATGAGGATTAACAGTTCATAGTATGGTTAACAACTAAACTATTACACTATTTTTTATTGTACCAGGTAAATCCCACTGAACTATATAGCTCTTTTTCAGAAACGACGTATAGCAGCCAAATATCTAAACGCATGTTTCTAAATGTGGAGAGAAAAACCGGAGGACCCGGATAAAAATCCACGCGACCACGGAGAAAACATACAAATACCAAATATACAGCAGGCGTCAGGGTCGGGATCGAACCCACGACCACCTGTATACCAGGCGAGGTGGTTAACATCTCTGTGTTCATCGTCACGTGGTCAGAGTTAAGTCTCAGTGTTAGGTGTCCATAGCGTGATGGTTGTGATTCCGTGCTGTGCTTCGGGCTCAGGGCCGTGTTTCTTGGCCTGGCTCAGCTCGGGTTCTGGTCGCTCGGTTGCTGCCAAAGAAGCAGAGCGGCTCAGCCATGGCCCCACTCGGACTGGGGCTCAGCGAAATCCTGAGTAGAGATGAAGCCACGCTCAGTTGGCTCAAATTAAGCGCTTGGCGGTGAGCCAGCTCACTTGAGCCAGAGCCGAGCCGAGCCAGAGCCAGAGCCAAACCGAGCCAGAGCTGAGCCACGACAAAGAATCCGGAGCCGAGTGGCTCGGGTTCAGCGCTGGTAGTTTTGAGGTTTGGCGTCAGCGTGAGGATGCGGTGTCCGTACGTTCAGGGGTCACTGTCAGGGGTGGTGGTGGTGGTGCTGGGGATTTGCTGTTCAGACTTGGGGTAAGTGTCACGGAGCCCTATTGTGAGACAAATCCCATATGTCAATCTCCCGCCCCGCCCCCCACTATGAGTGTCCCCGCTGCGTGAACCCATGGCTGCTGGCGTCGTCGAGGAGGTCCCCCTGATGGCACTCAGCTGTCTCAGCCGGTGTCACCTCCCCGGTGTGTCCGGAGATCCCCTGCAGCTGGGGTCAGGAGCGCGGGGGGTGGGGGGGTCAAGATGGGCAGTAGGAGGGAGAGAGGGGCGATGGTGCTGGGAGAGAGAGACAAGAGGTGCGAGAGGGAGATGGATGCGAGCTGGGTGATGGTGGGAGAGGAATACAGAGATGGTGCTAGAAGGCAGAGAGAGAGAGAAGAGATGGAGCTCAGGAGAGGGTAGGAGGGAGAGGAGAGTGGGGAGGTGGGTGGGTGGTGAGGGGCAGGGGGAAGGTGGGGGGGCTGCTCCGCGGAGCTGCCAGCGCAGAGGAATGCGCCGGCCCGAAATGGCCGGAGACTAAAAAGGGAATAGATGCCATAGCGGAGCGCGCGGGCGGCGACCAACGTGGGGAGGGGGGCACGGGCGCCGGGCGCGGAGGGCGGGCCCAGACCCCCCCTGTCGTCCCGTTTATTCAGCACAACCGATGGGGTCCGTTTCACTTCGTACAGCAGCAGCCCCCAGCGCGGGCGCTGGGGGTTGCGAGGAACTGGAGCTCGACGCAAAACCGTAACGGCAACAAGAGCAGCGGCCACAGCAACTACGACGACGACAACAACAACACGAGAGCAGCGCTGCGATGGTGGCGTTATCATCCTCGCACACGCGCTGCGCACACCACGTGGCACCGGCAACTCCCTGCGCATCACCCCCCCCCCCTCCAAGCCCCCCACCTGAGTTCCCTCCCAGCCGCCTGCCTACTCCGCTCCTCCCCGGTGCGCGAGTGGGATCAGCGCGATGGGGAGGCCGGTAAACGAGGCAGGTAAATGAGGCGGCTCGTGGCGGTGCGCAGGTAAAGCGCGCCTGCTCACAGGGACACCGCTGTGCGCTCGGCGACCCACAGCTGCCCTGCTGCCCATCACACAGCTGCCTAATGACCTGTAACCCAGTGGTGAACGTGGATATTTAGAATCACATTTTGGAACATCGTGCATCTTGCAGCATCCCATGTAAACTACCAGTGTGGCTGTAGGTTCAACTGGAAGTGCCGTGCGGATTTGGAACTTAGCTCAAACCGTGCATAGCTCACCGTGATGAATGGAGGTGCGTACGTCATATGCCGGCCCATTTCCATCACTGTCTGCACCCCACCACACCTGTACAGTGAACCTCACCTGCACCCCACCACACCTGTACAGTGAACCCCACCTGCACCCCACCACACCTGTACAGTGAACCTCACCTGCACCCCACCACACCTGTACAGTTAATCTCACCTGCACCCCACCACACCTGTACAGTGAACCTCACCTGCACCCCACCACACCTGTACAGTGAATCTCACCACCTGCACCCCACCACACCTGTACAGTGAACCTCACCTGCACCCCACCACACCTGTACAGTGAACCTCACCTGCACCCCACCACACCTGTACAGTGAACCCCACCTGCACCCCACCACACCTGTACAGTGAACCTCACCTGCACCCCACCACACCTGTACAGTTAATCTCACCTGCACCCCACCACACCTGTACAGTGAACCTCACCTGCACCCCACCACACCTGTACAGTGAATCTCACCACCTGCACCCCACCACACCTGTACAGTGAACCTCACCTGCATCCCACCACACCTGTACAGTGAATCTCACCACCTGCACCCCACCACACCTGTACAGTTAATCTCACCTGCACCCCACCACACCTGTACATTGAACCCCATCTGCACCCCAACACACCTGTACAGTGACCCCCACCTGCACCCCACCACACCTGTACAGTGACCCCCACCTGCACCCCACCACACCTGTACAGTGAACCTCACCTGCACCCCACCACACCTGTACAGTGAACCTCACCTGCACCCCACCACACCTGTACAGTGACCCCCACCTGCACCCCACCACACCTGTACAGTGACCCCCACCTGCACCCCACCACACCTGTACAGTGACCCCCACCTGCACCCCACCACACCTGTACAGTGAATCTCCCCTGCACCCCACCACACCTGCACAGTTAATCTCCCCTGCACCCCACCACACCTGTACAGTGAACCTCACCTGCACCCCACCACACCTGTACAGTGAACCTCACCTGCACCCCACCACACCTGTACAGTGAACCTCACCTGCACCCCACCACACCTGTACAGTGAACCTCACCTGCACCCCACCACACCTGTACACTGAATCTCACCACCTGCACCCCACCACACCTGTACACTGAATCACAGCTGCCTACAGCGGCCCCACCAGCTCCGTGGCTGACCCATGTGCCACGACCGCATCTTCCTGTGCCACAAAACTTGAGATAGTTCGACATAAAGCAGCATCGAGGTCGACTCATGGCCCACCACTCACCGGTTCACGACGGTCACTCGCTCATCGGTCGCCTGTGTGTCCCCCTCCTCTCGCTACTGCCATGGTTTACGGTTCGCGTGAACGTCGCCCATCGATTTCTCCACCCGCGTTGAGAACTCGGTCTACCAGACACTGACTCTTTAGTCCCGCCCATACTGTGTTCAACCAGCACAGAGTCACGCAAATATATTCACTCAACTCACTCCCTTACTCACCCAATCACTCACCCACTCCCTTACTCACCCAATCACTCACCCACTCCCTTACTCACCCAATCACTCACCCACTCCCTTACTCACCCAATCACTCACCCACTCCTCTACTCACCCAATCACTCACCCACTCCCTTACTCACCCAATCACTCACCCACTCCCTTACTCACCCAATCACTCACCCACTCCTTTACTCACCCAATCACTCATCCACTCCCTTACTCACCCAATCACTCACCCAATAACTCACCCACTCCTTTACTCACCCAATCACTCACCCACTCCTTTACTCACCCAATCACTCACCCACTCCCTTACTCACCCAATCACTCACCCACTCCTTTACTCACCCAATCACTCACCCACTCCCTTACTCACCCAATCACTCACCCACTCCTTTACTCACCCAATCACTCATCCACTCCCTTACTCACCCAATCACTCACCCACTCCCTTACTCACCCAATCACTCACCCACTCCTTTACTCACCCAATCACTCATCCACTCCCTTACTCACCCAATCACTCACCCACTCTCTTACTCACCCAATCACTCACCCACTCCTTTACTCACCCAATCACTCACCAACACTCCTCTTTCTGCTTCTTCCCTCCGCCACTGCTCTACTTCAGAATTCCCTCCCGCGTCTCCTCTCCCAAGCTCGTCTCACAAATAACCTTGCTCAGGTCAGGCAGCGTCTTAACTCCTTTGTCTATTACAACTTGGATGGTGCTGTTTGTTACTGGCCACGTCAGGATTTGGGCCTGTGAGCCTGGTCTCGGAAACAAAAGTATCGTGTCGTTTGTAGATATAACTCGCTGGCACGTCCCTACTAGCTTCATGGCTCATCGGATTCCTCCAGGATAAATAAACATTGTGATTCTGAATATTTAAATAAATAAATAAAATCCTCGTAGAGCCTTTAACAAACTATCGGGGCAAGTGCTGTTAGCGAGCGCCTATGAAGGCCGACACTACACACGAGGGGGTGGGTGGCCAACACCACGCCCGGCCGCCTTTGTCTCCCTAGTGGCAATGTTTACACACCGCACCAGGTACTCATTTGAGGCTGAGTCGACCTAGGGGAGGGCCCAGGACCATTCAGATAATCACCGGTGTTGGCCCTGAGCGAGAATCGAACTCGGTGGCCGGGTTTGTAGCGCAGCGCGCTAATCGCGACACGACCGCTCACACACACGCGCGCACACACACACACGCGCACACACTCGCTCTTCTCCCCCCCCGCTACCCCCCAACACCCACCGCTCCCACCTTGCTGTCCTCCATGATGTCCGGCTCCCCGATCTGGTAGCTGAGCTCCGTCTCCTCGAACCCGCTGGCGCTCATCCTCTGCTCGGCGCCAGGGTCAGGTGCCGTGGCGGCGGCCGCCGTGGGCCGAGGCGGCGAGTCGGGCGAGTTGAGGCACGTCTGGATGAGCGCCTTGCCGCTCTCGCTCGTGATCATCGGCTGCAGCTTGCGCGTCGCAAACGTGTACACGTGGCCCGTCTCGCTGGCCACCAGCAGCATCACCTGCGTGCCGGTCAGCGTGGACAGCTCGTACGCCTGCGGGGGGGGGGGGGGCAGCACGAGGATGGAGGCACGACACGTGTATGTTGAAAAAGGGCCATTGCCCGAAACGTTATCGATGACATACACTGTGTTTCCAACCCCCACCCCCCGCACCCCCTTTAAGGCGGCAGTGTTATTGACGGATGTCTGGAGTGTTCGTGTTCTTTTTGACGGATCGTTAACGACGCACAGATCATCCTGTGGCCAGGTCGCTTCTGAAAAAAAAGCGTTCAATAGCTCAGTGGGCCCCTTACACCCCGGCAAAATAAAATAGTTTCAATGAACATGAATGATGCGACCACCTGCTGATCGGTGTGTGACCATCGTGGGTGATTAACAGACGTGAGGGACGGGATTAATCACGTGACCGACACACGTGGGGGGGGGGGGGTGCGACTGATGATTGACACGCGGGTGATGCGGCTAAGACAGCCGCGGCTGACGGCCACGTGGTTCGTGACACACAGAGAGCTCGGCCATCACCACCCTTCCCTCCACTCCCCCCCACCGTGCCCCCCCCACTTCGTGCCCCCCCCCCCACTTCGTGCACCCCACCCCCGTCCCACTTTCACCGCCGCGTCTCCAGTTTCTCGCGGACGCGCGTCACGTGTCACGTGTGCGACGCAGACTTCGCTTCAAGTGTCACACGAACACACACTACCAACACTAACACACATACTTACACACTAACACACTCACACTACCAACACTAGCACACACTACCAACACTAGCACACACACACTAGCACACACACACTACCAACACTAGCACACACTAGCACACACACTACCAACACTAGCACACACTACCAACACTAGCACACACTAGCACACACTCACTACCAACACTAGCACACACACACTACCAACACTAGCACACACTAGCACACACACTACCAACACTAGCACACACTAGCACACACACTACCAACACTAGCACACACTAGCACACACACTACCAACACTAGCACACACTAGCACACACACTCACACTAGCACACACTAGCACACACACTCACACTAGCACACACACTCACACTAGCACACACTAGCACACACACTACCAACACTAGCACACACTAGCACACACACTACCAACACTAACACACACACACTACCAACACTAACACACACACACTACCAACACTAACACACACACACTACCAACACTAACACACACACACTACCAACACTAACACACACACACTACCAACACTAACAAACACACACTACCAACACTAATACACACACACTACCAATACTAACACACACACACTACCAATACTAACACACACACACTAACACACTCACACTAACACACACAACCAACACTAACACACACAACCAACACTAACACACACAACCAACACTAACACACACACACACTAACACACACACAGTAACAACACTAACACACACTCACACTAACAACACTAACACACACACACACTAACAACACTAACACACACACACACTAACAACACTAACACACACACACACACTAACAACACTAACACACTAACAACACTAACACACACACACACCAACAACACTAACACACACACACACTAACAACACTAACACACACACACACTAACAACACTAACACACACACACACTAACAACACTAACACACACACTAACAACACTAACAACACTAACACACTAACAACACTAACACACTAACAACACTAACAACACTAACACACTAACACACACTACCAACACTAGCACACACACACTACCAATACTAACACACACTCACTAACAACACGAACACACACACACTACCAACACTAACACACACACACTAACAACACTAACACACACTAACAACACTAACACACACTCACTACCAACACTAACACACACACACAAACAACACTAACACACACACTAACAACACCAACACACACACTCACTACCAACACTAGCACACACTCACACTAGCACACACGAGCACACACTAACACACTACCAACACTAGCACACACACACACTACCAATACTAACACACACTCACTAACAACACTAACCCACACACTAACTACACGAACACACACACACTACCAACACTAACACACACACGCTAACAACACTAACACACACACACTACCAACACTAACACACACACACTAACAACACTAACACACACACTAACAACACTAACACACACACTCACTACCAACACTAACACACACACTCACTACCAACACTAGCACACACTCACACTAGCACACACGAGCACACACTAACACAGCAACACTAGCACACACTAACACAGCACCACACTAACACTAGCACACACTAACACACATCACCCATATATCATTGATCAGACTGTTGGGGCAAGTGCTGTTCGCGAGCACCTATGAAGGTCGGTCAGGTGGGTGGCCGCTACAATGCCCAGCCGCCTTTGTCTCCCCAATGCTGATGTTAACACACCTTACGAGGTACTAATTTAAGGCCGAGTTAACCTAGGCGAGGTCCAGAACAGGTTCAGATATTCGTCCCCGGTGTTGGCCGTGAGCGGCAATCGAATTGCAGTGGCTGGGTTCGTAGCGCAGTGCCCTAACCACTGCGCCACCGCTCCTTATAACGGAGCGGTGGTGCAGTGACAAACGACGCACTCCAACGCAAAGATCCCCCGTATAGGCTTAAGTCTGTTTGGGCAAGTGCTGTTAGCGAGCACCTATTAAGGCCGGCATGGCACACGGGGGGAGGGTGGTCAGCACCACGCCCGACCGCCTTTGTCTCTCCAGTGACAATATTTACACACCGCACCATGTACTTATTTGAGGCCGAGTCGACCTAGGGGAGGCCCAGATCCGGCTCAGATAATCGTCGCCGGTGTTGGCCGTGAGCGGGAATCGAACTCGGCTCGCCGGGTTCGTAGCGCGGCGTAGCGCTGACCGCTACCCCACCGCTCCCCAGCCCTCTCATGCACCACAGTCGTCCATCAGCACCACCACCACCTCCACCACCACCACCACCTCCACCACCACCTCCACCACACACCCCGTTATTGCCTTCAACCCGACTATTGGGGCAGCAGCAGCACCATCGTCACCATCATCATCATCAGCCCCACGACCACACGCGCGCATCACCGTCACCATCAGCAGCACCACGACCACACGCGCGCACCACCGTCACCACCGTCACCACCGCACGAACGCGCGCAGCCCGATCCGACCCGAGGTGACCAGGACCCGCTCACGACCCCGATGATCTCGAGCGAGATCTCAAGACCGTGACCTCCCCCCCCCCCCCCCAGGGGCCCACCTCTCCTCCCGGCGTCCCCCCGGCCGCCCCCCTCACCTTCTTCATGATGCCCGTCTTGCGCTTGCTGAACGTGGTGTACCGCCGCAGCTTGTTGTCAATGAACTCCATCTTGATCTTGACGCGGCCGCGCGTCTTCTTGCCGGGCTTGAGTCCCGTGGGCGCCACTCCGCGCCCCGGGTCCATGGGGTCGCGCCCGGGGAAGCAGGGCCCCCCTCCCCCGGAGACGCCGTCGCGGCCGGGACCCCCCCCCTGGGCCATCGCCACCGCCCCCGCCGCCGCCTCGCCGCTGCCGAGGCTGTCGTCGTCGTCGCTATCGTCAGAGGCCCCCTCGGACATCTTGCAGTCGGAGTGACCCCGCAGGGAGAGGCCGGAGCCGGCCGCGGGCCCCCTATTGGGGCCCTCCATGCGAGGCGCGGAGCGCGAAACGGGTGCCTCCATGCGGGGCGCGGTCTCCCGGCCCCGAGTCGCACGCGGCCGCCGCGCGCGGCCCCATAAACACGCGCAGCACGCGTGTCACGCCGCGCCGCGAAAGTAGTGCGCGCGCGTCCGCCGGCTCCCGGGGCCCGAGGCCGCGGCCGAGAGCCCCGGGCAGAGTCCCGACGGCCCCGGCGCGAGCGGCGGAACTTGTTGCGAGGCCACGGCGAGTTTGGCCCGAGCGCCGATCGGATTTGCGCTTCACGCGGCGGAGCGCTCCGGCCGGCGTGAAGCGGTCATTGCCATTTATAGAAGCCGAGTCCCATGTTTGGTATTTGATGCCCAAACAAGGAGCGCGACGGCGCGCGCGCCGCCTCCGCGTGACGTCACAGGGAACCCTGCGAGGGGCTTCCCCCGCCCGGTGGATAGCGAGCGACAGTCACCAACCCCGTTACTCTGTCGCCAGGATTACATCTCCGTTACTATGTTACCAGGATTACACCCCGTTACTCTGTCACCATCCCCGTTACTCTGTCACCAGGATTACCACCCCCGTTACTCTGCCACCAGGATTACCACCCCCGTTACTCTGCCACCAGGATTACCAACCCCGTTACTCTGTCACCAGGATTACCAGCATCGTTACTCTGTCACCAGGATTACATCCCCGTTACTCCGTTACCAGGATTACCACCCCGTTACCCTGCCACCAGGATTACCACCCCCGTTACTCTGCCACCAGGATTACCAACCCCGTTACTCTGTCACCAGGATTACATCCCCGTTACTCCGTTACCAGGATTACCACCCCGTTACTCTGCCACCAGGATTACCATCCCCGTTACTATGTTACCAGGATTACACCCCGTTACTCTGTCACCATCCCCGTTACTCTGTCACCAGGATTACCACCCCCGTTACTCTGCCACCAGGATTACCACCCCCGTTACTCTGCCACCAGGATTACCAACCCCGTTACTCTGTCACCAGGATTACATCCCCGTTACTCCGTTACCAGGATTACCACCCCGTTACTCTGCCACCAGGATTACCATCCCCGTTACTATGTTACCAGGATTACACCCCGTTACTCTGTCACCATCCCCGTTACTCTGTCACCAGGATTACCACCCCCGTTACTCTGCCACCAGGATTACCACCCCCGTTACTCTGCCACCAGGATTACCAACCCCGTTACTCTGTCACCAGGATTACCAGCATCGTTACTCTGTCACCAGGATTACATCCCCGTTACTCTGTCACCAGGATTACCACCCCGTTACTCTGCCACCGGGATTACCACCCCCGTTACTCTGCCACCAGGATTACCAACCCCGTTACTCTGTCACCAGGATTAAATCCCCGTTACTCCGTTACCAGGATTACCACCCCGTTACTCTGCCACCAGGATTACCATCCCCGTTACTCGGTCACCAGGATTGCCACCCCCGTTACTGTCACCAGCTCCGTTACTCTGTTACCAATCCCGTTACTCTGTCACCAGGGTTACATCCCCGTTACTCTGTCACCAGAATTACATCCCCGTTACTCTGTCACCAGGATTACCAGCCCCGTTATCAGCACTGTTCACCGCACTGCGAACGACAAAGCCCCTCCCCCTCCCCGCGCCTCTGCCGTGTTTACCAATCCGCCACGTGACGCAATAAACAAGCGGACGATTCGCCTGGCTGACCACATTTGTCTCTCCACGTTACATAAATACAAGTTTGCTTTGCACAATTAAAGCAAGCATCGGTTCGATACAAGCACACTCTGGACCGGTATCGACATTCATCGTTTCATCAGCAGAACCAGGCGTGCTTGAACCAAGTGAAGTGTCACGTGTCTCTGTTTGACACGAGTCTTAGTTCCTGCAGAGTTGAAGGGTGTGGATTCAAATAGGGTTTGGCGGTCAGTGGTGGCACCCGCTTCCTGCGTGAAACAGTGCAGGAGTTCTGCAGACATCAACAAACATCAACAATAACATCATCATCACTAACACGCCACATGCTCGGCGTCACAGCTGATGACAGCGTCGCGTGGGCAGAGGGCCCCTCACCCCGCCCCGCTGCGGTCGAGCACTGAAGGAGGAGAGGAGGAGGAAGAGCAGCAGGAGAACGAAGAGCGGGAGGAGGAGGAGGAGGAGATGAGCGGGAGCAGAAGACACGGGAGGAGCAAGGGGAAGACACGGGAGGAGCAGGAAGATGAGCGGGAGGAGGGAGAGGAAGATGAGCGGGAGGAGGTGGGGGGGATGAGCGGGAGGAGTGGTGGAGGAGGAGCTACTCCGCGCTCAGCTCCATGTTTAGCCTCGTCTCGCCGCGCGTCACCCTGGCGCGCTATAATTACCCGTGAGAGCGGGGCTCCGAGCCCTAATAAGGAGCGGGGCGGCTCCCAGGGTCGCGAGCCCAGTCCCTTTGGCCCGGCTCCCGTCAGGGGCTGGGGCGGAGCGCAGGTGGAGGAGCCGGGAGGGATAACGGCACCAAGCTTCGAGGAGGAGCCTCCAGCGCTCTCCGACCCATCAACCCCCCTGTGAACCATCCAACCTGCAGCGTGGCACCACAGCTCGCTAGCATCTCGAATGCACGCGCGTCACTCGGCACGGGGTTCACTGTCAGCGTAGCCGCCGTTGGCCAATCTCACGCCTCACTCTGGTCGCTCCTTCATTGACCCATTGTCGAGCGTGAGAAGGGCGCGACCGTGACCCCTACACACTGACCCCGGGCCCTAGGAGGGCGCGGGGAGGAGGGTGGGCACACTCGGCTCTCACTCTCTCAGCAGCCCCACTGGCGAATCCACGTCCAATCCTCACTCCCATGGCAGGGCCCAGTCTCTTCATAGGATGACCACCTTGAATACCCACGGCAGTATTTGAATACCACCAGAACCATCCACACCACCAACGCCACTCACACCACTCTCACACAACCCACACTGTCATTCATCACTTAAGTGGCAGTGATGTCTTCACTTGCCTCGCTGTCGGCAGGTCAAGGGACAGACCCCGGTGTTTTAGGACGACTGACTGAGATGACTGGTAAGATGCTCCACCTGTGCCAACTTGCTCATTCGAGCCGTCCGGCGCTCTGCTCGTTGTCAGCGTCGCTCCTCCGTCCTCCGTTGTTACTGGAGGCCACCTCCCACTGCCTTGTAGCCTCAAAGTGCACCTAGCCTGGCACTGCACAGTATCGTCTTTCACAAGCTTCCTCCCAGAGGCTGATCTTGACCCTGCTGGTGCCAGTCATCTTCAAGTCAACTCTGCTGCCACGTCTTTCGGTACCAAATCAGTCCATCTCTTCTCTAGCCCGTGCCATGTCCGTTAAGCAACCTCTATCCGGCCAAACAAAAGCTGCTTGGTCATGCTGTGGCTGAGCATGCGGACTACATCACCCAGTCAACATAGCCTCGCCTGCCGAAGGAGCTCGCCGATGGGAGTGTCCAGATGAAAGAATCTGTGAGCTCCTCACACGATCCAGTCTGGTTAAACCCAGGATGGATTGCTGGCAGGCCAGCCTGAATTTGTAAAACCGTTCCAGATGTTCATATAAAGGGGTCGACGTTTCTCAAGCAAAGAGAAGGGAGGGCATAACTGTGGTCCAGAAGACTGGGAGCAACTTCCACACAGCTGATGAAAAGATAGTGCCGCTCGACTGATTGGGAAAAAGAACATCTGCTGGCAACACACAGCTGGTCAATACAACATTGTTCAGGTAACGGAACTTCTTCACTCTCTCGACAAGCACCCAATTGTTGATGGAAAGTTGAGAACATTAAGTGATCGAGGACACTGGGTACCTCGGCAGGTGCTTTGTTTTGGTGGGGTTTATGGCAGGGCTCTGCCTATTTGGGCAGCAGTGTCCACCTCCTGCCCGGCTCCAACTCTTCTCGTAGAGCTGTTGTGTGAGGGTAAGGGGGGGCACCATACCACTGACAGACCGCTAAGCACAGTGGACTTGCGGGAGCCAAAATGGACATTTGGTCGTGTCGGGCCAACCCCAGCAGCCGCCTAGCACCGTCCATACTCCCAACTCCTTCTCAGACTGAGCAACGATTACCAGATCATGAGCAGACATGGTTGACCCGTAGGGAACCATCATCCCTTGACCGCACCCAGGAGTAATGCGGCCAGCAGACGAGAGCTCTGTGTGCTCACTGTCTACTAAAATAATACCCGCCCCAGCCGCAGCAGCAGCAGCAGTAGCCGGTAGACATCTCACGCCGCCGCTGTTCGTGCAACAGTCAGCCCAGAGCTCTGACCCTGCACCGCCTTTATATACTGTCCTCGACATGACGCTCCTCCTCGAACCAGAGCCACCCATCCTCTTCATTGCTCACACCCCCTCGCCGGTGTGGGGGAGGCAATCAACGGAGAGCAATTGGCTAAACAATGTAATCCAGCTACGGATCAGGACTACAAGCTAGAGTGCACAAATTCCCACTCGTGTGTTTAACAAGGTTTAATAACCTTAATACCACGTGTACCTATACATTACTCGTGTCTGTGTGTATTGTGAGCCTCATGACTCAGGCATTATTGACCAGCCTCCCATTGTATCTGTACCACAGGGAGCCACGGATCGGATGGTTTAACGAACTACGTGTCCATTACCTCAACAACACCCGCACCACCAACACAACGAACAACACTCAAACTACCACTAACAACCGCCATTCGCCACGAAGTGGCTGTGACGTCACCACGGCGATTGTGCCAGGCTATGTGCACGTTAAAATCGACGTGAAATGTCAAACGCCCGCTGGCAGGTCACGGGATAGACCCAGGTGCCATGGGTCGACCGACTGAAATGACTGGCCGATGCACCACCTGTGCCCCCTACTGGGCCAACTTGCTGTGTTTAGCCACCGGCGCTCCGCTCATAGTTGTGAGCGGCGCTCCTCCGCCCTCCGTTGTTACTGGAGGGCGACTGCCTCCAATCGCCCAATAGCGTCCTTCACGAGCCTCCTCCACAATGGCTGAGTTTGACACCTCGTTCGAGTCATTGGCAAGTCCACTCAGCTCCATATCCCCTCGTACCACATAATTCGATCTCTTTTCTAGCCCATGCCGCGACCATTTAGACCCCTCTATCCGGTCGAACGAAAGCCTGGTTAAATCCATGATGGATCGTAGGCAGGCCAGCCTAAATGTTTCTGACCGGCGAAGATGTTCCATTAGGGGGGTCCACGTTTCGCAAGCATAAAGGGAGTGCATTATCATGGCCGAGAAGACCCGAAGCTTCGTGTCGAGCGACAGACCAGGTAGCTTCCATAGTGTTACGCAGCCGATGAAAAGAAAATGCCGCTCGACTGATTCGGAGTGAGACCTCTGCTGTCAAACTGGAGCCAGTCATGAGCACACTGCCAAGGTATGGAAAACTCTCCACTCTCTCCACAAATGCCCCATCACCAATTGGGAGTTGTGGCGGTGGAGTGCCCGATGATACAAAATACCCAGGCAGGTGCTTCGTGGCACGCTCCAGGTTCAGTAGCAGCACCTCCAATTCCTCCTGTGAGTGAGCAGCAATTACCAGATCGTCAGCATACATAACATGGTTGACCAATAGGGAGCCATCCCTTTACCGCACCCTGACATCAATTAGTCACCCATTGTATCTGTACCAATATAAATTCCTCCGGTACAGCCATCGAAGGCTTTACGTCTTTACAAAATACGAAAAAATGTGGGAGCCAGAGGACAACCCTGTTGCACCCCAAGGTGAACAGGGAATGGCTCAGACTCCCACCCATGTAGTTTTACCTGGGCTTGCCTACCATCATGTAGGTCCTTAATGATTGTGAGCTGAGACTCAGAGACTATAATAGCACAAAGAACAACACAGAGCCCAGGCATATTGGTGTAATAGGCCTTGACCAAGTCTATAATAGAGATATAGATGCTGTGGGAATTCCCTACACCTCTGGTTTAGCAGACGGACAGAAAATATGGTATCTGGGGCTCCACAAGCCTTTCCACAGCGTGCCTGTCACGGCGATATTGAATAATCCTTACCAAGACCTTTCCCAGCACACCGAGGAAGGATATGCACATGTAGTTGTTACAGTCTGTGCAATCTCCCTTCTTAAACAGGGGGACCACCAGGGGATCCTTCCAATCCTACAGAACCCATCCAGTGGTCCAGACTGTTATGTCATATAGGGCAGTCTACACCAGTGACGTGCGGCGAGGTCAATGGCTGGGGAGGCACTGGCTCGTGTTAGAGCCAGATTCATAGAGGGGGGCGTGGCCTCACTGGGGGGGGGGCGTGGCCTCACTGAGGAGGGCGTGTTAGGCACGTCCCCCTCAGTGAGGCAGATGTGATAGCTGCCTCCCCTGGTGCTTTTTCATTTCAGTTTCATGACGAGACCAGCGGGACTAAATATCTTTATACACATACGTGAAATAAGTTACCTGGAGTATGGAAGGCGAGGACATGAAATGAAGGGGTCTACAAACATTGCATTGGTGACATACTGAGATAGTAACAGGCACGCGCTTATTGCCCGCGCTCCATCCAATTTCTGAGGGGTTGCACAATCAGGGGGAGGCTGAGCTCGTCGCTGCCTCACCTCTCGTCTTTTCCTGTATTTACAGCAGAGCACCGCAAATTTGGCGGTTTTGACTAAAAACATGTTTGGAATCGTACAGAAATGACATTTATAACAGATCAGTGGAAAAATCAGATTTTTTTTTTCGTAACAGCTAATTTCATTGGAGTATGGCAGGTGAGGCTCTGCCTCCCCTGACCGCACGTCCTGGTCTACACACAAACACCACCTTCCCTCAGCAGTTCACTTGGGAAATCATCTCTGCCCAGCGATTTTCCTGGTCTCAAGACTTTGGATTGCCTTCCCTAACTTCCAACAGACGGTACTTCATCCAGCCACTCACAGGGGGTGACAACTACTTCCAATAATTGAGGCACCACATCCTCAGCAGGGTCACCCCCAATTTGCTCCATGACGTTTTCTGGGCCGAGGGATTTCCCCTCCCCCCAAGACTTCACAAACATGCTCAGCAAACCTGCAAACCTGTTTCTGTGGATTGGAGCTTGGATCACCTTTCTTAACCCGAAGGAGCGTGATGTGTGGCGGTGCAAGTTACTTTTTTGATGGAAAGAGAGATTTGTGATCATGGGCGACTGTGTCAGATTCCATCTCCTCAGCAACCCTCGACCACCATTCATCCTTGCAGCGCTGCATGGGTCTCCAAATCTCTGAGCGAAGGCTGCGGTAAGCCTTCTCATTTTCCATGGGATATTATAGACGGTGGGAGTGGACCTTTTGATTTTTCTCAACCAGCCGGAACACCACCGTCAGCCAGGGTCTCTGGGGAGTTCTGGACCGTGTACCCAAAGCAGGCACTGCAGCTGCACGAGCCACAGTCCTAAACCTCGCCCATTTCCCCTCGGCATCCAGACTGTTATAATTATGTCATATAGAGAGCAGTCTGCACACAAATTCCACCCTCAGCCGTTCGCTTGGGAGATCATCTCTGCCCGGTGCTTTTCTTGGGTCTCAGACTCTGGAACACCTTTCCATACTTCAACACATGGGAGTTCAGCCGGTCACTCATAGCGGGCAACGACTTTTTCACCAACAACACTCGCACCACCAACACGACCAACAAAAATTAAACTACCAACAAAAAATCCCCCGTATAGCTTTTAAGAGCTAGTTGAGGCAAGTGCTGTTTGCAAACGCCAATGAAGGCCAGCACAGTGTGTGAGGGGGTGGGTGGCCAATACCATGCCCGCTGCTGATATTAACACACACCACCACTCGCTCAAACACTGGTGTTTACTTGTCCAGACCCAATCTTTCGCTCACACTTGAACCGAGTGCCATTGGCTGAGGTCGTTTTCCATGACCCCGACCTCCCACTCAGCCGATGCCAGTAGCACCGCTCTTCCTCAATAAGCAGTGGTCGCCGTTTTCTAAGAGTATCGGCAAAATTAGGTCTACCATCAAAGCAGAACCTACAGCTCGCCTAGCTTGCCTACTGGGTCAACTTCACCTGACCGTGCTGAAGGTACCTGGGACAAAAATCCCCCGTTTAGCCTCAACAGACTGCACACGAAGGGGTGGGTGGCCATGACCATAGCTGGTTGCCTTTGTCTCCCCAGTGCAGATGTTTACACACCGCACCATGTACTTATTTTAATGCCGAGTCAATTTAGGAGAGGCCCAGACCCGGTTCAAATGTTCGCCACTTTGATTGCTCGTGAGCAGAAATTGAAACCGGGTCAGACATTTGTAGCCTAGCATGCTAACCACTGCGCCACCACTCCCAACTAATCATCAACACCACTCACGCCACCAACACCACTGCAAACACCACCACCACACGAAAAACAACAGCCACCATTCGCCACTAAGTGGTGGTAAAATTACCAACTTTGAGACTACGTGATAGGTCACAGTACACACCCAGGTGCCATAGGTTGACTGACTGAGATGTCTGGCAAATGCACCAGCTGTGCCCCCGACTGTGCCAACTTGCTGAATTTTAGCTGCCTGGCACTCTGCTTGTTGTTGTGAGCATCGCTCCTCTGCCCTACGTTGTTGTTGGAGGGCAACTTCCTCCAATTGCTCAGTAGCATCTTTCAAGAGCCTCTTCCATAGAGGCCGATCTTGATACCGCTTGTACCAGTGTTCGGCAAGTCCACTCAGCTCCAAATCTTCTTGTACCACATAACTCCATCTCTTCTCTAGCCCGTGCCACGCCCATTTAGCCCCCTCTATCCGGCCGAACACAAACTGTTTAGGCATGCGATGGCTGGGCATGCAGGCTACATGACCCAGCCATGCCCGTCTATCACTACCAACACCACTCGCACCGCAAACACCACTACCAACATTACCAACACCAGCGCTACCAACACGGCTGATACCGGCACCCCACTAGAAGAATCCACACACAATATGACGACGCCAGGCGGCTGCACGCTTTAACGGCGAGCCACCGCGGGCCGTCTCGCTGTATTGCACATCGCCGAGGACACATGCCGTACAGCACTCGTGGTTCTGCTTTGTTTTCTTTTTAAAATGCCGTCGTGCTAATTTACAGAGATATCGCAATATACAAGAGATTACAGGCACGGACAACAAAAGGCAAACAAAATTGGCCGCGTGGCCGTGACGGCCACTACACATCCTCCGAGCTCTTCTCATCGCCCACTTTGGAATTTAAGTAAAACATAAAATACCTCACAACCACCACACGCATCGCACATTTAGCATCCCCAGGTCCGTGCTCCCTTAGAGCTCCTGACACGCACTGTCACTGGAGTGCCAAGTCCACCGGCGCTCCGGGGTTCTGGCATTCCAGGGTTCCGGGATTCCGGGAAGTGGTTTCTCGGTGTCCCCAAGGTGCCGGTGTTGCGCGCGAGGCTTCCTCGGCCAGCAGGGGCCGTCTCCAGGTTGAGCGCGCTAGTCGAGCTTGCGGACCCCGAGGCGCAGCGGCCCCTTGGCGGCCCGGCGCTCGGCCCGCTTGGCCTCCAGCTCCTGCTGCCTCTGCTGCCGCCGCTCCTCCCGCTTCTTGCGCGCTTCCTCGGCTGGATTCGCGGCTGCGTGCGGGAATCGAACACGGTCGTCACGACAGCAACCTCCCCTCCCCGATGCAAACCGGAACCATGCCGACCTGGCTCCGGATCGCGCACTGTCACCACCCCAGAGTGGAGCACAGAGGGCCGGGAGGACTAGCGAAGATAAGCTGGGCTCAAACAATTCCCGTCGAGTGCGCGTGAGCGGTGCGGTGTGGTGTGCTCTGCGAGTGTGTCATGTTTGGGTGGGGTGGTGTGCTCTGGTAAAAGTGTTGTGTTTGCACAATGCAGTACGGTGTGGTCGTTGAGCAGTGCACACCGAGGCGTGCGTGTTACCTGCACTCGGCTCCAGGGATTCCCAATTTCCTTCCAGATCCCAGCCGCCCCCTCCTGCGTCCTGCACACATCACGCATCTGCTCTCAATGCCCCATCGCTGCCGTGCGTGTCACGACCACGTGTGCCGCCATCTTGTATGCCAAACCTTGCTATGCCATATCCACTTGCACCATATCTACATGTGCTATACCCTTGTAATGTACCAAAGTGCTTTAAGAATAATAATAATAATGATGATGGCCCTTCACCCTGGAAAGACTCACTGAGTCTCAGGACTCTTTTTCACGAGAGTCCTACATTATGATGATTGGCCAATTCAATTCAGTGTCACGTGCGGTGTTTTGAGGCCTGGCTTCAAGTTGGGAGGTAACGTGTAAAGCTCCACACAGGTCCATTGCTGCATCATGGGACCTTATATTCTTAGGTTTTTTCGGTAAAGTCACGTAGGTAAAACATCAAAATTAATGAAAATAAAATAAAAACAAAAATCACGACGTTTCGGAGGCAACACAAGTCTCCGTCATCAGGTGGGACCGTCACAGCCAGATTAGCTGCATCAAGTGAGGCAATGATTCAAGATGTAATCCCTTAAAAGCGAGTTGAGGGGGGAGGAGAGGGAGGGGGGAGCTCATCAGAATATGGTAGCCAATGAATGGAACGTATCGGGAGGGAGGGGGGGCGGGGCCAAAAGGGTGGGCGACGGCGTGGAAGCGATTGTGCGCAAGCAGCTAATCTGGCTGTGACGGTCCCACCTGATGACGGAGACTTGTGTTGCCTCCGAAACGTCGTGATTTTAGTTTTTATTTTATTTTATTTTCATTAATTTTGATGTTTTACCTATGTGACTTTACCGAAAAAAACCTAAGAATATGATTCCTTGCAGTCACGAAAGCTTCAAATCTAGAATCATGGGACCTCCTTTGGCAGTACCAAAATATGAGAATAGGTTTTCCCATTTTTGCTGGCAACAAAACAGGTGAAACCTTTCACAAGGAATCATGTCTGCATTAACCACAATACTTGTGGTCAGAATGCAAACAAAAAACATACTCTGATAATATATGCATTGTCTTTGAGACTGATTGGTCCACACCAGATACAGCTTTCTTTGGAGCCTCGTCTCAAACGGTGTTAAACCAGAGGATGCCAAAAGAGGTCTTCTCCAACCTGAAGAAGGTCAGGCGCATGCAACAGTGATGTGGTCATAGGCTGTAGGTGCGTGGTGCGCTGTGCCCGCGCGCGCCCCGTACCTGCGTGCGCGGGGCGGTGCCCTCCCAGTCATAGGCACTCGCTGGCTTCACGTCGTCGGCGGCGTCTTTGGCGGCGGCCCCTTTCCCCGTGGCGCGGCTCGACGCGGTCTCCTCCCCCCAGTCGTTGGCCCACTCCTCCAGGTCGCGTCCCTGCTGAGCTTGAGCCGCTACTGCCGTCCGCTTCTCCGCAGCCCCCGCGGGGCGACCCCAAGACGCCTCCTCCCCCCAGGCATCGTCCCACCTGGAGGAGGCGGCGGGCGGCCGGCTCGGGGCCATCTGACGGACGCACACGACGTCCGGCGCTTCACAATCCACGCAGATATTTAACATTTTTGTTTAAACGCAGTTTCCGATTGGCAATTGATTATTTTGGAAGTCAGATTATGCAAGTGAAATGCGTGTCGTACCGCCTCCACCACCTGACACAGACAATTAATAAAGTCGTCATGTGAACAAACGTGCCGATTTATCACTGCTTCAGAAGCCCCCAAATATGAAATGGTGCAATGACCCCTTTTAGTGCCGATTCAATTAGTGCGTGGGTGAGCGTGCAATAGTTTGTGTGTGTTGTTGTAACCTGCAGTGTGGCGAGTGGGTGAGTAGGCGAGTAAGTGAGTGGGTGAGTGTGCGATAGTTTGAGTGACTGTGTTGTTGTTCCATCATCCAGTGTGTTGAGTTGGTGAGTAGGCGAGTGAGTGTGTAGGTGAGTTACTGAGTGGGTGAGTGTGCGATAGACTGAATGAGTGTGTTGTTGTTATAACCTGCAATATGTTGAGTGGGTAAGTAGGTGAGTGAGTGGGTGAGTGTGCGATAGTTTGAGTGTGTTATTGTAACCTGCAGTTTGGCGAGTTGGTGAGTGGGTGAGCGAGTGGGTGGGTGAGTGTGCGATAGTTTGAGTGTGTTCTTGTAACCTGCAGTTTGGTGAGTCGGTGAGTGGGTGAGTGTGCGATAGTTTGAGTGTTGTTTGTTTATTAAGTTGTTGAGCCAGCTGGCCGGGAATTGGAAAAACTAATCCCACTACTTTCCACCTCGGAAACTGGAGAGCACAGACTAAGTGTTGCTGGCGTAACATTAAACCGAACAATAACATATTGAAGAATCACAGTTAAGAGACAAACAACATAAATATGCCATTAAAATAATTTAAGTAAAAACATTTAAAACTAAAAATATCATCAATGGTCCTCATACTGCCCAGGACACTGTTTCAGTGCCCAATGAGGCTGCTATTAGTATTTAAATAAAAAACTCCACGAGCAACAACTGGAAAATGTTTGCAATTTAAACCTGCAGTGTGGTGAGTGGGTGAGTAGGTGAGTGAGTGTACTGTAGTAACCTGCAGTGTGGTGAGTGGGTGAGTAGGTGAGTGAGTGGGTAAGTGGCTGATAGTTTGAGTGAGTGTACTGTAGTAACCTGCAGTGTGGTGAGTGGGTGAGTAGGTGAGTGAGTGTGCTGTAGTAACCTGCAGTGTGGTGAGTGGGTGAGTAGGTGAGTGAGTGGGTAAGTGGCTGATAGTTTGAGTGAGTGTTCTGTAGTAACCTGCAGTGTGGTGGGTGGGTGAGTAGGTGAGTGAGTGGGTAAGTGGCTGATAGTTTGAGTGAGTGTGCTGTAGTAACCTGCAGTGTGGTGAGTGGGTGAGTAGGTGAGTGAGTGGGTAAGTGGCTGATAGTTTGAGTGAGTGTGCTGTAGTAACCTGCAGTGTGGTGGGTGGGTGAGTAGGTGAGTGAGTGTACTGTTGTAACCTGCAGTGTAGTGAGTGGGTGAGTAGGTGAGTGAGTGTGCTGTAGTAACCTGCAGTGTGGTGGGTGGGTGAGTAGGTGAGTGAGTGTGCTGTTGTAACCTGCAGTGTAGTGAGTGGGTGAGTAGGTGAGTGAGTGTGCTGTAGTAACCTGCAGTGTGGTGAGTGGGTGAGTAGGTGAGTGAGTGGGTAAGTGGCTGATAGTTTGAGTGAGTGTGCTGTTGTAACCTGCAGTGTGGTGGGTGGGTGAGTAGGTGAGTGAGTGGGTAAGTGGCTGATAGTTTGAGTGAGTGTGCTGTTGTAACCTGCAGTGTAGTGAGTGGGTGAGTAGGTGAGTGAGTGGGTAAGTGGCTGATAGTTTGAGTGAGTGTGCTGTTGTAACCTGCAGTGTGGTGGGTGGGTGAGTAGGTGAGTGAGTGGGTAAGTGGCTGATAGTTTGAGTGAGTGTGCTGTTGTAACCTGCAGTGTAGTGAGTGGGTGAGTAGGTGAGTGAGTGGGTAAGTGGCTGATAGTTTGAGTGAGTGTGCTGTTGTAACCTGCAGTGTGGTGGGTGGGTGAGTAGGTGAGTGAGTGGGTAAGTGGCTGATAGTTTGAGTGAGTGTGCTGTTGTAACCTGCAGTGTGGTGGGTGGGTGAGTAGGTGAGTGAGTGGGTAAGTGGCTGATAGTTTGAGTGAGTGTGCTGTTGTAACCTGCAGTGTAGTGAGTGGGTGAGTAGGTGAGTGAGTGGGTAAGTGGCTGATAGTTTGAGTGAGTGTGCTGTTGTAACCTGCAGTGTGGTGGGTGGGTGAGTAGGTGAGTGAGTGGGTAAGTGGCTGATAGTTTGAGTGAGTGTGCTGTTGTAACCTGCAGTGTAGTGAGTGGGTGAGTAGGTGAGTGAGTGGGTAAGTGGCTGATAGTTTGAGTGAGTGTACTGTAGTAACCTGCAGTGTGGTGGGTGGGTGAGTAGGTGAGTGAGTGGGTAAGTGGCTGATAGTTTGAGTGAGTGTGCTGTTGTAACCTGCAGTGTGGTGGGTGGGTGAGTAGGTGAGTGAGTGGGTAAGTGGCTGATAGTTTGAGTGAGTGTGCTGTTGTAACCTGCAGTGTGGTGGGTGGGTGAGCAGGTGAGTTGAGTTCGTGATAGGGTGAGCGGGTGATAGATTTACTATTGATTTTTACTATTTTTATTTTGCCAGGTAAGGCTCACTGAGCGATGCAGCTCTTTTTCAGAAGCGACCCTGGCCACAAATGCTCGCTCAATGAAGTTGCTTATCGTGAGGAATGTGTATAGCAACAAAATACTCTAAACGCGTGATGTTGATTGTAAATGCGAAGGAAAAAAACCGAAGGACCCGGAAAACAATCCACGCGACCACGATGAGACAGAGAGAGAGAGACACGCAGACTCCAAATACATAGGCATCAGGATCGGGGTCGCACTCACAACCTCCTGTATATATGCTGTGAGTAGATGAGTGTTTGGGTGAGTGAGCGAGTGACTGAGTGAATAAGTGAATGGGTGAGTAGGTGAGTGGTTGGGTGAGTGAGCGGGTGACTGAGTGAATAGGTGAGTGGGTGAGTGGTTGGGTGATTGAGCGAGTGACTGAGTGAATAGGTGAGTGGGTGAGGAGGTGAGTGGTTGGGTGAGTGAGCGAGTGACTGGAGTGAATAGGTGAATAGGTGAGTGGTTGGGTGAGTGGGTGAGTAGGTGAGTGGTTGGGTGAGTGGGTGAGTAGTTGAGTGGTCGGGTGAGTGAGCGAGTGACTGAGTGAATATGTGAGTGGGTGAGTAGGTGAGTGGTTGGGTGAGTGAGCGAGTGACTGAGTGAATAGGTGAGTGGGTGAGTGGTTGGGTGAGTGAGCGAGTGACTGAGTGAATAGGTGAGTGGGTGAGTAGGTGAGTGGTTGGGTGAGTGAGCGAGTGACTGAGTGAATAGGTGAGTGGGTGAGTAGGTGAGTGGTTGGGTGAGTGACTGAGTGAGTGAATAGGTGAGTGGGTGAGTAGGTGAGTGGTTCGGTGAGTGAGCGGGTGACTGGAGTGACGAGGTGAGTGCTCGATCATCAATCACCCTGATACTATAAAGAGTAAAGAGTGAGGGGGTAAGTGGGAGCTCCACCCCAGGTTGCACATGAATCCAACAGCATGAGTCAGCTGTGCCCTCAGACAATGCGAGCCTCAGGGCTGGGAATCAGAATTCTGATTCTGAGGTTGCACTTCAAGACAATTGCGTGTACGAGCTGCGACTTCGGACAATGCGAGCCTCAGAGCTGGGAATATAAGAGGCAGACTGGGGACTCCGCTACAGAGCAAGTGCGTGGAAGGGAGAAACCCTACAAAAGTTCTAGAAGCTTCGATAGCATTTCACATTCATATCCAGTAAACATGAAGCTGCCACGGTGCAATGGTTCGCAGCACACCACTAGACTTGGTATCCAGAGGTCGCTGGTTTGATCTCAAGGCATGGCAGTTAAAGGGATGGTACA
This sequence comes from Lampetra fluviatilis, assembly GCF_964198595.1. NCBI lineage: Eukaryota > Metazoa > Chordata > Hyperoartia > Petromyzontiformes > Petromyzontidae > Lampetra > Lampetra fluviatilis. The sequence continues at coordinate 11,943,850 of NC_136307.1, read as the reverse complement.
AGTTTCTTAAATCCCTCCACCTCTGTCTACCCAGCTGTGCGTATGCATACCACCACAGATAGTCTTTCAGCAGATTTCGTGTGGTGGGGTGAAGTGTAGCTACTGCCACCTCTTCTGAGATGTCTGGCCAGCATGGAAGAGTAGGCCAAATACACTACCCTTCGGAAGGGCTCTAGAGCTCCCTCTGCTGGAGGCATTCTGCCAGTAGTGGCGTGAGGGAAATTGGAGTGCTGCTCCTTTAGCTTTTAACTTTGCCCGTCAATACATTCACAGGATGTGGTTCACACGGAGCATGAGCGAGCGAGCGAGTGGGACGTCCTCACAGCACCTTCATGGGGTTCAGAGTCTTGTCCGTCTGCCTGTCCTTCTCTGCGGCTGCGCGGCTCGCCGACTGCGATTGCTCCTGTGCACGTAGGCGACACACGGGGGGGGTGGGGGCGGGGGAACCCACACACCTCCGTCAGGTTCAAGCTCTCGTCGGGTTCAGCGCCGAGTCGGCGACGTCCACAACAAGTGACTGGCGCTGGTGGTTGAGGTGGGGAGCAGGCACCTCCAGGCTGCCCCAGTCCCCGTCGTCATCCCACCCTCCCTCCTCCTCCTGCTGCTCCTCCTCCTCTTCCACCTCGTGCTCCTCTTCCTCCTCCTCTGCCCGGGAAGCCTCTGCTGCGCGAGGCACCGCTCCGCCTCCTCGTGTCCTCTCCACTTTGTCCCGCGCTGCACAGCGGTCACGACCAACGCGAGTGAGCGACGCGGCCTCGCGCTAAACGGTGAGCGCACGGCCGCAACCGACGCCGGAGCAGAGCGAGTGACGGTGCGGGGGGGGGGGGCGCGAGAAGGACGCGTTACCGTCTGCACCGGCCACGCCGGCGGCGGCGGGGGCTGCCGCGGCGACTGGCGGCTGTGTCGGCGTGGCCGCCGGCTGTCCGTGCTCGGAGGAGGGCGGCTGCTCTGCGGGACCGGTGGGGCCCGAGCGGATGAGCTTGGAGGTGAGCGAGGTCACACCCGTCACGGCCCAACCCGCCCACCCTCCACCCGCCAGGCTCCCATCGGGACCCCTGGCCCCCCCACCCACTCCTGCGTGTACATCCTTCTCTGGGGGGAGGGGGGTGGTGGGGGCAAGGGGGTAGCATCGGGGTCAAGTGTCAGAGGTCGCCACTTACCGCGATCAGCTCCCAATCATCGCAAAGCTCTCCTCCCATTGTCTCTGCCCCAGACGCTGTTACACATTACTTTACGCCTTATGAGAATTAAACTTTTAAAATGTTTCCCGATGACCAATTTATGAATCGGTACAAGAGCTCTTGCCACTCGCTTTAAGAAATGCGTCGGCTCTTCGTTGCAACCTCAGTGGTGCTGCTTGAAACTTTTAGCCTTTGAGTGATGCTCGCACACTCTGCTGTCGTTGTTGTCAGCGTGGTATGTTCACTGCTGGACAAGGTCTCCCCCCCGCCGCTCTCTCCAATTCCTCCCTCTCCTTCGTTGCTCCTGTCCAGTCATGGCCTCCGAACCCCTCAAACACCACGACGTCATCCTGGGGGGGGGCTCACGGGACCCCTCACCTGGTGAGAGCCATAGCCCACAGGTAGGCGAGGGTGAGCGTGGGGTCAGGGGGCGCGGAGGGGATGACCTACCCAGCTCAGCCTGCTTGCTCGAGTCTTCCGATAACGTCTCCAGCTTCCCCAAGAAGCACTTCACTGCCTTGAAGACCTGTCCAAAGACAAAGATCCCCCCCCGCATAGCCTTACGAGACATTTGGGGCAAGTGCTGTTAGCGAGCACCTATGAGAGGCCAGCATGGCACACGATGGGGTGGGTTGTGGCCAGGACCATGTTGAGCTGCCTTTGTCTCCCCAGTGGCGATGTTTACACACCGCACCAGGTACTCATTTGAGATAATCGTCATTGGTGCTGGCCATGTTGGCCATGAGAGGGAATTGCACTCGGGGCGCCGGGTTCATAGCGCACATGCATATACGAATGGACAGCCGAAATTCACTCTCACCCACACACACACAGCCTTTCACTCACACTTAGATGTTCAAACACAGGAATTGCTCACTCATTCAATCATCCAACTGTTCACTCACCCACACACCGAGACGTTCAATCGCTCACCCAAATGATCACTCACTCAGCCAGACTTTCACTCACACACCCATCTGATCACTCACACCCCCATCTGATCACTCACACACCCATCTGATCACTCACTCACACACCCAGCTCATAACTCACACACCCATCTGTTCACTCACACACCCATCTGATCACTCACACACCCATCTGATACTCACACATCCAGCTGATCACTCACTCACACACCCAGCTCTTAACTCACACACCCATCTGATCACTCTCACACACCCAGTTGATGACTCACTCACTCCATTACCCAACTGATGATTCACTCACACACCCAGCTCATAACTCACACACCCATCTGTTCACTCACACACCCATCTGATCACTCACACACCCATCTGATCACTCACACACCCATCTGATCACTCACACACCCATCTGATCACTCACTCACACACCCAGCTCATAACTCACACACTCATCTGTTCACTCCCACACCCATCTGATCACTCACATACCCATCTGATCACTCACACACCCATCTGATCACTCACACATCCAGCTGATCACTCACTCACACACCCAGCTCTTAACTCACACACCCATCTGATCACTCTCACACACCCAGTTGATCACTCACTCACTCACTCCATTACCCAACTGATGATTCACTCACACACCCAGCTAATAACTCACACACCCATCTGATCACTCACACACCCATCTGATCACTCACACACCCATCTGATCACTCACTCACACACCCAGCTCATAACTCACACACCCATCTGTTCACACACACCCATCTGATCACTCACACACCCATCTGATCACTCACTCACACACCCAGCTCATAACTCACACACCCATCTGTTCACAAACACCCATCTGATCACTCACACACCCATCTGTTCACACACACCCATCTGATCACTCACACACCCATCTGACCACTCACACACCCATCTGATCACTCACTCACACACCCAGCTCATAACTCACACACCCATCTGTTCACTCACACACCCATCTGATCACTCACACACCCGTCTGATCACTCACACACCCATCTGATCACTCACACACCCATCTGATCACTCACTCACACACCCAGCTCATAATTCACACACCCATCTGATCACTCTCACACTCCCAGTTGATCACTCACTCACTCCATTACCCAACTGATGATTCACTCACACACCCAGCTAATAACTCACACACCAAGTTGATCACTCACTTACACAGCCAACTGATGATTCACTAACACACCCAGCGAATCACTTACTCATCCAGCTGATCACTCCCTCACACACACACCCAGCTGATTGCTCACTGACTTACCCAGCTGATCACTCACTCACCCACACACTCCGCTGCCCACCCTTCCGTGTGCGAGCATCTGTGCGGCCCGTGGCCTCACCTGGTCGCGCACGTTGCGGTCGGGGTCGATGGAGAGGGCGCACAGCGTGGGCAGGATGCGCGCGGCGCACTCGCTCAGGGGGTAGAAGTTGTGCGTCGCCGCAAAGCCCAGAACGCCGGCGGCGCGCGACGGCGGGAACGGGTCCTTGGTGGCGCGGGAGAACGCCGAGGTCAGCACGCGCTGGCGCGTCTGGGCACACGCACAAACACAGAGATCCCACGTGTAGCCGTTAACAGACGGTTGGAGCACGTGCATTAGGGGGTTAGTGGCCAGCACCACGCCCGGCCGTCTTTCCAATGCCGATGTCTACACACCACACCACCATGTATTCATTTGAGGCCGAGTCAGGATTGGTTCAAATATTTACCACGGTTATTGGTCATGACCAGGAATTGAACTCGGAATGCCGGGTTCGTAGCGTGCTGCGTCAACCACGACAAAAACAACACACACAACGCATACGTCTGTTTAATTTACAAGCTGTTCAGCCAAAGCCAATGAGCGACCCATTTTAAAGGGAACTGAAAGAGACTGGGGAGTGGTGTAATGCTTCGTACATTGGACCTGCAATCCAGTTTCAGTGGGTTCACCACAATTTGTCACTTTGCAGGTGAGGTGCGGTGGGGTAAAGTGTGGAAGATTATCCCAAAAATACCCTCTCTTTCTCTCGAGGGACTCTCAACATCTCCCTCTATTGGAGCAGTGGGACGAGCGAGCAATCGCAAGTCTGCACCTTTACCTGAACCGAGGAGACCGTGAAAGACGCAGCAGTGCAGCTTACGAGCAGCAGCAGCAGCAGCGAGCACCGCCGGTTCGGCACCAATGCACGAGCGAGCGAACGAACGAGCGTCGTACTCCCCGAGTCACGAACGCCTCCGAACGGCACGGCAAGCGGCCTGCAAAGCTGCCTTGAGCGCCCCCCCCCCACCCCCCCACCCCGAGAGGCTCGCGCTTCCGCTCCAAACGCGAGGAACCCCGGGGGAAGTGATCCACGCCTTTGATTTTACACCTCGGCGTGGCGGCTAGAATGGAGGATGTGCTGGGGGGTGGGGGGGGGGCTATGCCCGGGACGGGGTGGGGGAGGAATTCCCGTCAGCGTGTCTCGGGAGGGGAGGGGCCCCTCGCTCACGGTGGGGGAGAGGCACGGCGCGATCTTGCCCAGGCACACGGTGGTGTTGCAGCGGATGGGGCCCTGCTCGTCCTTGGCCTGGAGCCGAGCGAAGTGCTTCATGAGCTCCACGTTCAGGTTGTTCTCGTTCAGCTTGGGCGCAAGAAGCAGCATCGACTGCACGCGTACAGACACGCGCGTACAGGCACGCGAGCACACGCACGGGCTCAGTCTTCAGGCTCATCGATATAGACGATCATCACTTAAACACGCACCAGCACGACCACATACACACACGCGCACACACGTAAACACGCTCGTCTACGTCAACATTCGTGATCCTTGCCATCACGCAAACACACACGAGCACACATCCTCTTACACAGACACACGCTCGCATGCATGCACACACACGCCACACAAACACGAGCACACAGAAACGCACGGACAGCACGCACGCAGACACGAAAATCGAGATTCCTGCTGTGTGAGCATTTTGTGCTGGTAGCGCCACAGCGGTGTAGTCGGGGGGTGGCGAGGGGGGAGCGAGGGGGGGCAAGGGGGGGGGGGGCGAGGGGTGGCGAGGGGGGGCGAGGTGGGGTGCGCAGGACTGGGGGCTCACCTTGACCGTCTGCTCGCGGATGGCCGGGTTAGAGTCGAGGAAGCCGTGGGCGACGTGGGGGAAGATCTGCGAGTTGACGGTGGTGTCCGTCAGGTATGGGATGAACATCTCCATCTGCGCGCACGGGCACCCAGGGGGCGTCACGGGCTCCTCAACGGCACTCGCATTCACGCACCTCCCGCATCAGTGGCACCGGGAGGAGGGACACACCATGAGGCAGACACTGGGAGAGGGGCATCTGAGAGGCAGTCGCAAAGCCACGAGAGTCATCAAGATCGTCATTGTCATCAGTCATGCTCGACCCACTGATGGATTAAAGTTTCCCTCAAGCCGTCACCATTTCTCACGACGGCCCTGCGACGTTAACAGTTCGTCTGTCGCCAGCTCGCGAGCCGATTTCGTCGCTCCACCTCCGCGGCGGACGAGCTTTTGGAGCCATATAGAAGTAGTTCCGCTTCGTGTGGTGTGCAAAGGCTGGGCTAATGGGCGGCCGTGCAGCGTACGAGACGCAGCTGTTGGGCTGAGACTACATCGTCTCAGCTGCTGCCTCGGGTCAGCTGCTCGTGGCAGGGGAAGAAGGGGGAGGGGCGCAGGAAGGAGGGGGCAGGAAGGAGGGGGCAGGAAGGAGGTGTCGCTCCTGGACTCCTGGCAGCTGCGTGCCTCACGGCCGCCACTCGTGTTTGGGTGTCAGCCTCCCGCACCCCCCCCCACCCCTCAACTGAACTTCAAACGAGCTCCTCCGCAGATTAACAAGCGCCACGCATCCCACACGGCCACGCGCCAAGCTCACCACCACCCCCACCTCGGCACGCGCGCACACAGAGACAAAGATTCCCCTATAGTCTTCACAGCCTGCTGGGGCAAGTGCTCTTGGAGAGCGCCTGTGAAGGCTGACCTGGCCTGCAAAGGAGTGGTGTGGCCAGCACCACACCAGGCTCCCCAGTGCTGATATTCAATGCACACGGCCACCCACGCGGCCGAGTATTTGTGTGCCAGTCCGGGCATCCGGCGCCCACACAGAGAAATTGGACGTCCAGATGAACAGCATCCGCCGGACAACAACGGGAGAACTGAAATGCACCGACACCGAGTGGCTCCCTGTTCGGGCCAACGTGCCACGATATCAAACCGCCTGGAGAACGCATCGGCCTTCTGTTACACTAACACCTGCTCGACCCTCCACGAACTCGTCCAAGACCCCGGGAACCAGTCTGGGATCGCCGCGCGAGATGAAGCAGCGTCAACCGAAGACCGCTGGCGAACGCCGAGGGCCCCCACCACCGCCCCGCCCGGCTCTGTTCTGCCAAGAACAACTGCGGTGGCCCCATCATCAACCGCTTGAGAGTGGCGACCGCTCGCTGCTGCGCACGCATCTTCCACAACCAGGACATGACCGGTGCCCCCCCTCAGTACAGGCGGACTGCAGCGCGGTGAATGATGGCATCATTCTACTCGGCTCGCTCGCCACCCGTGGACCGGACAGCGGTCGTCGCGCTACTCCCGCAGATCGCGTGACATGGCTGGCAAACTTAAACCTGCACGCTTAGACTAAACTAATTGACGTACACTTGCCACACGCTAGAAGGAGAACGCACACCGCGCCACGCACTCATTTGAGGCCGAGTCGACCGAGGTGATGCCCAGAACCAGTTTAGATAATCGTCACTGGCGTTGTCCGCGAGCGGGAATCGAACTCGGGGCGGCGAGTTCATAGCACAGCGCGCTAACCGCTGCGCCACCGCTCCCCACGCGCAGACGCGCACGCAGACACACACGCGCGTGTGCGACGCACCGGCACACGGAAGTCGGGGGAAGGGAGGCGCACCATTAAAAGTGCTGCAAATCACGGGCAGGGCAGTTGTTGTGACGTGCAGTAAATGTTTAGAGCGGACCGCATCAATGTAAACAGACCTCCGGCCCGTTTACCCAATGCAGGGGGGATAGCATAAACAGATTTTGTGGCGACCTGGACCACACGGCAGCGGGGGGGGGGGGAGTGGGGGATGACACGGCGCCGTGAACAGCTGTGTGTGTGCGGCTATGCGAGTGTGTGTGTGTGGGCACACTGTATGATTTTTGCGTGTGTGTGCGAGCTCGTGTGCCTCTTATCTGCTGTAAATACGCATGCATGTAACGTCTGCAGCAGTTACATCTGGAGGGAGTGTATTCTAAATGAACTGGTGGTGTGTATCAACGAATCATTCACGTGCTTATCAGTGTGTGTGACTTGGTTCGGATAACAGTGTATAAATGTGGTATTCACTCTACAATGACTGTACAAATGCAAACTGTAGAGGTTGTAGATTCAACGTGTGTGTGTGTATATACATACACGGTGTCTTCACGTGTTTGCTGCGTGTGCCTGAATCGGCACCCAGAGTCCCAGCATAAATGAGATGTTCCACCTCTAGTGATTTTCTCGGTGAAATATTTAATTACAAAAATAAATGAATGCATCCAATGAGCACCGATGCATCAGGCCCTCTACGCAAGTCAATAACGGTTGTTGTTTTTGCTCCGGTGAGCTCGCCCACTTCCTACCCTGCAATGTCCCGTGACTTGGTCTTGGGCCGCGGTCGTCCTTGTAACGATGCTGCTCGGCTCAATGGGCCTTAGCAGCTGAGATAACAAGAGTGCGAGCGCGGGTGACCAACACGACGGCGAGGACAGATGCTGGCGTGATGGGACCACAAACGGTGGGGGGAGGGGCACGGAATCTACAGGCGGCACGCGGAAACGGCTCTCCGAAGGGCGATCGGCAGACGCGTCGGGCCGCCTTGTGCGCCGGAGGCGCACAAGGACCCGCGGCTCTGGCCACGCGTGTGCGGTTGTGCCCACGCGTGGCGCCGTCCGGCGTGGCTGTGCGTGTGTGTGCGTGCGTGCGTGTGTGCATGTAGTGTGCGTGCGTGTGTGAGTGCGTGTGTGAGTGCGTGCGTGTGTGTGTGTGCGTGCACGTGTGTGTGTGCAGCTGTGCGTGCGTGTGTGTGTACGTGTGTGCATGCGTGCGTGCCCCAGCACCTGCTGCAGCAGCTTGATGCGAGTGGCGCGGTCCGTGGAGGAGAACATCTTGACGAGCACCGGGATGATCTTCTGCTGGTACTCCTCGGTGCTCAACAGCTTCCCGATCTGTGCGTGGGTAAATCGCACAAAGACAAAGGTCCCCCGTGCAGCCTGCACATGCTGTTGGGGCAAATGCTGTCAGTGAGCACCTACAAAGGCTGGTACGGCGCAATTAGGGGGTGATCTGGCCAACACCACGAACGGCCGCCTTCAGCTCCCCAGTGCCGATGTTTTAAGGCTGAGTCGACCTAGCAGAGGCCCAGGACCGGTTACAATTTTCATCACCAATATAGGCCATAAGCGGGAATCGAATTCAGGTCACTGGGTTTGTAGTACAGTGAGATACCCAATTCACCAATACACCACTGCTCCCCACTCACACACACACGCACGCGCGCGTGCGTGCGTGTGTGCGTGTGTGCGTAAACACATTGAGGCACTATTTAAATACACATTGTGTTGTATAACAAAGATCCCCCGTATAGCCTTAACAGACTGTAGAAGCAAGTGTTGTTAGCGAGCACCTATGAAGGCCGGCAGGGCACACAAGGGGGTGGGTGGCCAGCACCACGCCCAGCCACCTTTGTCTCCCTAGTGGCGATGTTTACACACCGCACCAGGTACTCATTTGAGGCTGCGCTGACCTAGGGGAAGCCCAGGACCAGTTAAGATAATCGTCACTGGTGTCGACCTCGGGTCGCTGGGTTCATCGCGCAGCGTGCTAACCGCGACACCACCGCTCCGCATATTGTGCACACACACAAAAACACAGACATGCCTCATGGAGCCGTCCGACTGTTGTCAGCGAGCACCTATTAAGTGCCGCTATCGAGCACCTACGAAAAGCGGCGATGGCGACGCGCGAGGGGGCGGCGGTGCACCCGGCCGCACCGTCCCCGCAGGCGCTGGCGCCACCCCGCACCTTGAAGAGCGGCGTGAGCACCACGGCGCCGGCGCCGCCAAACTCGAATGCGGTGAGCAGCTGCGGCAGGATGCGGCGCCGGCAGTACTCGTCCGGGAAACCGTCCAGGTGATCGCTCAGCGTTCCAAAGAATTCCTGCTTCTCCGCCGCGTCCTTGATCTGCACGCGGGGACAGAACGGCGGACACGGCGGATCCCACCGTCACGACGTTGTGCGTAGGTTCGCCCGCGACCCAATCGGCCTGGAGCGGGTAAAGGTGAAGCCCTGCAACTTCCTGCGCGTGCCAACCAGTTTGATCGTTGGCGAGATTGAACTGGATTCGATTGTCAATTCCACGACTCGTAGAATCGATCCAAAAATGAATCGACTGTGCTTTACCCGACTCGTCTCAAGCAGCCACCTTATCTTCCGGTGGTAAGTGTACATTTTTTTAATGTAAGTTTATTTACATTTCAAAAATATTTCTTCTGGTTACATTGTTTTAAATCTAAGAATATGTTATCATTGAAGGCTGTTCAGCGAGTCACTTCACACCCTTCATCGTTTTCTCTCTTCACCCTCCAAAGCTACGTTTTCTATTGCTTAGCGACTAACACTGTAACATGCATTTTTTCACAAATTTCATGTTCATATTTAATTAAATTATGCTATCCAACTAAAATGCAATCATTCAAGAACACGAAAAATCCAACAACAATATAACAAATTAACACGAAAAATATCAGTCACGCCTTAATTCCCATTGACTCAATGGTTATCATAACGCGATTTTTCCATAATGCGGTGTTTCTTCAGGAACGCAAATAGCACGTGATAGGAGAGCCGTCCTTCACCGGCCCTCATGCGGTCGGGCGTGCGGCCGCACCTGGATCTCCTCGAGGAAGAGGCTCGTATCCACAAAGCCGTTGTGCATGAAGCCCCCGGGCGCCCGGCAGCTGAGCAGGAAGCGCGCGGGGTTGGGGCGCAGGCGCGGGTTGGCACCCACCAGTTCGCAGTAGTGCGGCACGAGGGACTGCGGGATCTGGGAAGGCCGCAAACGCGCGATCGCACGAACACAGGCGTGACGATAATATGCTTGATCGCGACCCGGTCGCACAAGCGATGATTGTACGCGTGATCACATGATCTCACAATAGATCGCACACGCGATCAAACGTTCACACGATCACGAGCGTGGAATCACACGCAAGTAAGAAGACACACTCTCGTATTCACACACACACGTTCACGCACAATGACACAAACGTTAAATAATACATTCACACACATGATAAAGATTCCCAATATAACCTTAACAGACTGCTGGGGCAAGTGGTGTTAGCGAGCACCTATTAAGGCCAGCACGGCACACGAGGGGAGACTGTGGCCAGAACCTCACCTGGCTGCCCTTTGTCTCCCTAGTGGCAATGTTTAAACATAGCGCTTGGTATTGTTTTAAGGCTGATCTACCTAGGGGAGGCCCAGGACCAGCTGAGATTCGCTGCCAATGTTATTGGTTGTGAGCAAGCATCGGGTCGCCAGATTCAAAGCGCACTGTCATAACAACTGCCACACCACTCCCAACAAACATCGTCCCGTACAGCCGTAACAGACTGTTGCTGTTAGCGAGCACCTCTGAAGGCTGGCATGGCACGCGAGAAGGTGGGTGGAGAACACGCCCAGCCGTCTTTGTCTCCCTCGGGAGAATGTTTACACACCGCACCAGGTACTCATGAGGCTGAGTCGACCTAGGGGAGGCCCAGGACCGGTCCAGATAATCGTCACTGGTGTTGGTCATGAGTGGGAATCGAACTACGGTCGCCAGATGAGTAGCGCAGTGCGCTAACCGCTACACTACCACTCCAAACAAACGCACAGGCACACATGCACACACACACACCGCCAGCAGCTGTTCACTCCCCCTCGGCACTTCATCCAATTACTCAATCACGTGACCTTGCAAATAACTAAATTGCTACAGCGTGCATCGCGCGCGTGCTTAAATACAACGGAGCGCGATGGCCCCCGGCCCCACCACCTCCACTCGCTCACCTTCCCCAGTGCCTTTAAAGATGATGGTCTGGGCAGCGGGCCATTGAACACCTCCCAGACCAGGCAGCCCAGACCCCACATGTCTCCTGACCTGGAGGCACACACAAATACAAAGATTCCCTGTATAGCCTTAACAAACTGTTGGGGCAAGTGCTGTTAGCGAGCACCTATGAAGGCAGGAATGGCACACGAGGGGGTGAGTGGCCAGCACCACGCCCGGTCGTCTTTGTCTCCCAAGTAGCGATGTTTACACACCGCACCAGGTACTCATTTGAGGCTGAGTAGACCTAGAGGCCCAGGACCGGTTCAGATAATCGTCACTGGTGTTGGCCGTGAGCGGAAATCGAACCCGGGTCGCCGGGTTCATAGCGCAGCGTGCTAACCGCTACACAACCGCTCCTCATATTGCGTATGCACACAAAATCAAAGTCCCTGTGCGTACGGCCCCGATGCTCGCCCCCCCTCCCCCATTCTGTCCACGCACCACTTCTCGGCGGCGGCCTGGCGAGCGCGCGGATTCTCGGCCCGCTCGGGGGGGTCGTACTTCTCCAGCGCCGGCAGGGCCTTGGCAGGGGGAGTTGACCCTCCACCGCCGTTCGCGTCGCCCGCCGCGCACACGTAGTCCAGGCCGCCCAGCTTCCACTCGCCCGCGGGGTCCACAAAGACGGCCGCCACGCCCACGTTGTTGTGCACGAGGTTGCAGTCGTTGACGAGGAAGCTCAGGGCTTTCTGCGCGGAGGGGAGGGCGGCACGGGCAGCCCGCTAGGATCATGGAGCGCAGCTATTGGCCGGGTCAAGTGCGTGCTCTGTTCCGTGTGGTGTGTGTTCTCCCTGCTGTGTGTGTGCTGTGTGTGCTTTGTGTGTGCTGTGTGTGTGCTGTGTGTGTGCTGTGTGTGTGCTGTGTGTGTGCTGTGTGTGTGCTGCCTGCTGTGTGTGTGCTGCCTGCTGTGTGTGTGCTGTGTGTGTTCTCTCTGCTGTGTGTGTGCTGTGTGTGTGCTGTGTGTGTGCTGTGTGTGTGCTGCCTGCTGTGTGTGTGCTGCCTGCTGTGTGTGTGCTGTGTGTGTTCTCTCTGCTGTGTGTGTTCTCTCTGCTATGTGTGTGCTGCCTGCTGTGTGTGTGCTGTGTGTGTACTGTGTGTGTGATGTGTGTGTACTGCCTGCTGTGTGCTGTGTGTGCTGTGTGTGTGCTGTGTGTGTGTGCTGCCTGCTTTGTGTGTGCTGTGTGTGTGCTGTGTGCGTGTGCTGTGTGTGTGCTGTGTGTGTGCTGTGTGTGTGTGTGTGCTGTGTGTGTGCTGTGCGTGTGCTGTGCGTGTGCTGTGCGTGTGCTGTGTGTGCACTGTGTGTGCGCTGTGTGTGCGCTGTGTGTGTGCTGTGTGTGCGCTGTGTGTGCGCTGTGTGTGCACTGTGTGTGCGCTGTGTGTGTGCTGTGTGTGTGCTGTGTGTGTGCTGTGTGTGCACTGTGTGTGTGCTGTGTGTGTGCTGTGTGTGTGCTGTGTGTGTGTGCTGTGTGTGCACTGTGTGTGTGCTGTGCTCTGGGTGCCGCACCACGATCTGGTGCAGGCCCCAGGAAACGGCGTTGGCGTTGAGGTCCCCGCTGGTGCCGCGCTCGCTGCTCAGATGAACCTCCAGGGGCACCACGGGCTCCGTGACCAGGTAGAGGCACTTGTCAGTCTGCACCCGGCATCACCGCACACACAGACACATACACACCATATACACACACCGTACATACAGACACACACCGTGCACACACACACACCGCACACACACAGACACACACCGCACACACACACACAAACACACCATATACACACACACCGTACACACACCGTGCACACACCGCACACACACCGCACACACACACACCGTGCACACACCATACACACACACACACCGTATACACACACCGTGCACACACACACGCGCACACCATATACACACCGTGCACACACAACGTGCACGCACACCGTGCACACACACATACCATTACACACACACCGTACATGCCGTACAAACCATAACACACATCACACACATCGCATGCACCGTACAGCAGACACAGACCACACGGTTCGCCACCACGAGTTATTGATGATGCCACTGGGGGTGGGGACCTCACAGGGCCAGGGATCTCATGGGGTGTTTTGCGTGGGGGGACCGAGCGAAGCGCGGGGCGCACCTCGAGTGCGTCGATGAAGCTCAGAATGTTCGGGTGCCTCATGGTCTTGAGCCGCTTGAGCGAGGCCCTCGCCACGGCGGCCTGCGCCTCGGCGCCAGCGCGGATGTCGAAGACGAAGATGGACACGGGGTCACTGCCGGCCTGCGTGGTCCGAGCAGCACACACAGCACGCATGACACGAGAAACACAGCATGGCAAGCACGGCACGCATGACACACACAGAACGCACAGCACACACAGCACACACAGAACGGGACACACAGCACCCACGGCACGCACGGCACACACAGCACGCGTGGCATGCACGGCACACACGCACGGGACACACGGCACGGCACAGACAGGGGATCACACACAGCAGGTGTACAGCTCCATCAGGCAGATGAACACGGCCAGGCAAAGCTCAGGTTGGGTTCTCATCGAGTCCAGATCACAGGTCCCCATGAGAGCCCTTGGAATGACAACGCCCTCGAATGATGCTCAGTCGCCAGCTCCCTGTGTCACCATCTCCCCCCCGTGCCCCCCACATCTCCCCCCGTGCCCCCCCACATCTACCCCCCCCGTGCCCCCCACCCCCCCCCGTGCCCCCCACATCATCCCCCAGCATCTCCCCCCCGTGCCCCCCACATCTCCCCCCCCCGTGCCCCCCACATCTCCCCCCCGTGCCCCCCACACCTCCCCCCCCCGTTCCCCCCACTCCCCCGTGCCCCCCACCCCCCGTGCCCCCTACATCTCCCCCGCGTGCCCCCCACATCTCCCCCCCGTGCCCCCCACATCTCCCCCCCGTGCCCCCCACATCTCCCCCGCGTGCCCCCCACATCTCCCCCGCGTGCCCCCCACATCTCCCCCCCCGTGCCCCCCACATCTCCCCACCGTGCCCCCCACATCTCCCCCCCGCGTGCCCCCCACATCTCCCCCCCGCGTGCCCCCCACATCTCCCCCCGCGTGCCCCCCACATCTCCCCCTCCGTGCCCCCCACATCTCCCCCCCCGTGCCCCCCACATCTCCCTCCCTTGCCCCCCACATCTCCCCCGCGTGCCCCCCACATCTCCCCCGCGTGCCCCCCACATCTCCCCCGCGTGCCCCCCACATCTCCCCCGCGTGCCCCCCACATCTCCCCCACATCTCCCCCCCGCGTGCCCCCCACATCTCCCCCCGCGTGCCCCCCACATCTCCCCCCGCGTGCCCCCCACATCTCCCTCCCCCGTGCCCCCCCCGTACCCCCCCATACCCCCCACCCCCCGTGCCCCCCACATCTCCCCCCCGTGCCCCACACATCTCCCTCCCGTGCCCCCCACATCTCCCCACAGTGCCCCCCCTCCTGGTGCCACCCCCACATCCGCGCCACGTCACCGCGCTCACCTTACGCTTGCCCTGGTGCAGGCCCCACATGCACCGGCCCTGCAGCGCCTCCACGCGATCCCCGACCTCGAAGGGGAAGTCCTTGGCGGGGTCCCGCGAGAAGAACGACCACATGGCTGGCGGGGGGGGCCACGGGGGGCCCCGGGGCACGCGGAGCGAGCGGAATGGGGGGCCGGGGGAGACGCGGGACGCGCCGCTTCACGACACCTCCGCGAGCGCCGTAAGGTAGATCTACCCAGCAGCAGAAACGCTGCCGTAAAGTAGATCCACTCAGCAGCAGAAGCGCTGCCGTAAAGTAGATCCACTCAGCAGCAGAAGCGCTGCCGTAAAGAAGATCCACTCAGCAGCAGCAGCGCTGCCGTAAAGGAGATCCACATAGCAGCAGCGGCGCTGCCGTAAAGTAGATCCACTCAGCAGCGGCGCTGCCGTAAAGCGTCGCTCCCTGTTTTTTTGGATTCCCCGGGCAGGAGGGTCACACTCCTCATCCTGTCTCCCTGTGTCTCTCTGTGTCTCTCTGTCTCCCTGTGTCTCTCTATCTCCCTGTGTCTCTCTGTCTCCCTGTGTCTCTCTGTCTCTCTATCTCCCTGTGTCTCTCTGTCTCCCTGTGTCTCTCTGTCTCCCTGTGTCTCTCTGTCTCCCTGTGTCTCTCTGTCTCCCTGTGTCTCTCTGTCTCCCTGTGTCTCTCTGTATCCCTGTGTCTCTCTGTCTCCCTGTGTCTCTCTGTCTCCATGTGTCTCTCTGTCTCCCTGTGTCTCTCTGTATCCCTGTGTCTCTCTGTATCCCTGTGTCTCTCTGTCTCCCTGTGTCTCTCTGTCTCCCTGTGTCTCTCTGTCTCCCTGTGTCTCTCTGTCTCCCTGTCTCTCTCTGTCTCCCTGTGTCTCTCTGTCTCCCTGTGTCTCTCTGTCTCCCTGTGTCTCTCTGTCTCCCTGTGTCTCTCTGTCTCCCTGTGTCTCTCTGTCTTCCTGTGTCTCTCTGTCTCCTTGTGTCTCTCTGTCTCCCTGTGTCTCTCTGTCTCCCTGTGTCTCTCTGTCTCCCTGTGTCTCTCTGTCTCCCTGTGTCTCTCTGTCTCCCTGTGTCTCTCTGTCTCCCTGTGTCTCTCTGTCTCCCTGTCTTTCTCTGTCTCCCTGTGTCTCTCTGTCTCCCTGTGTCTCTGTCTCCCTGTGTCTCTCTGTCTCCCTGTGTCTCTCTGTCTCCCTGTGTCTCTCTGTCTCCCTGTCTATCTCTGTCTCCCTGTGTCTCTCTGTCTCCCTGTGTCTCTCTGTCTCCCTGTGTCTCTCTGTCTCCCTGTGTCTCTCTGTCTCCCTGTGTCTCTCTGTCTCCCTGTGTCTCTCTGTCTCCCTGTGTCTCTCTGTCTCCCTGTATCTCCCTGTGTCTCCCTGTCTCTCTCTGTCTCCCTGTGTCTCTCTGTCTCCCTGTGTCTCTCTGTCTCCCTGTGTCTCTCTGTCTCCCTGTGTCTCTCTGTCTCCCTGTGTCTCCCTGTTTCCCTGTGTCTCTCTGTCTCCCTGTGTCTCTCTGTCTCCCTGTGTCTCTCTGTCTCCCTGTGTCTCTCTGTCTCCCTGTGTCTCTCTGTCTCCCTGTGTCTCTCTGTCTCCCTGTGTCTCTCTGTCTCCCTGTGTCTCTGTCTCCCTGTGTCTCTCTGTCTCCCTGTGTCTCTCTGTCTCCCTGTGTCTCTCTGTCTCCCTGTGTCTCTCTGTCTCCCTGTCTCTCTCTGTCTCCCTGTGTCTCTCTGTCTCCCTGTGTATCTCTGTCTCCCTGTGTCTCTCTGTCTCCCTGTGTCTCTCTGTCTCCCTGTGTCTCTCTGTCTCCCTGTGTCTCTCTGTCTCCCTGTGTCTCTCTGTCTCCCTGTATCTCCCTGTGTCTCCCTGTCTCCCTGTGTCTCTCTGTCTCCCTGTGTCTCTCTGTCTCTCTCTGTCTCCCTGTGTCTCTGTCTCCCTGTGTCTCTCTGTCTCCCTGTGTCTCTCTGTCTCCCTGTGTCTCTCTGTCTCCCTGTGTCTCTCTGTCTCCCTGTGTCTCTCTGTCTCCCTGTGTCTCTGTCTCCCTGTGTCTCTCTGTCTCCCTGTGTCTCTCTGTCTCCCTGTCTCTCTCTGTCTCCCTGTGTCTCTCTGTCTCCCTGTGTCTCTCTGTCTCCCTGTGTCTCTCTGTCTCCCTGTGTCTCTCTGTCTCCCTGTGTCTCTCTGTCTCCCTGTGTCTCTCTGTCTCCCTGTGTCTCTGTCTCCCTGTGTCTCTCTGTCTCCCTGTCTCTCTCTGTCTCCCTGTGTCTCTCTGTCTCCCTGTGTCTCTCTGTCTCCCTGTGTCTCTCTGTCTCCCTGTGTCTCTCTGTCTCCCTGTCTCTCTCTGTCTCCCTGTGTCTCTCTGTCTCCCTGTGTCTCTCTGTCTCCCTGTGTCTCTCTGTCTCCCTGTCTCTCTCTGTCTCCCTGTGTCTCTCTGTCTCCCTGTGTCTCTCTGTATCCCTGTGTCTCTCTGTATCCATGTGTCTCTCTGTCTCCCTGTGTCTCTCTGTCTCCCTGTGTCTCTCTGTCTCCCTGTGTCTCTCTGTCTCCCTGTGTCTCTCTGTCTCCCTGTGTCTCTCTGTCTCCCTGTGTCTCTCTGTCTCCCTGTGTCTCTCTGTCTCCCTGTGTCTCTCTGTCTCCCTGTGTCTCTCTGTCTCCCTGTGTCTCTCTGTCTCCCTGTGTCTCTCTGTATCCCTGTGTCTCTCTGTCTCCCTGTGTCTCTCTGTCTCCCTGTGTCTCTCTGTCTCCCTGTGTCTCTCTGTCTCCCTGTGTCTCTCTGTCTCCCTGTATCTCCCTGTCTCCCTGTGTCTCTCTGTCTCCCTGTGTCTCTCTGTCTCCCTGCGTCTCTCTGTCTCCCTGTGTCTCTCTGTCTCCCTGTCTCTCTCTGTCTCCCTGTGTCTCTCTGTCTCCCTGTGTCTCTCTGTCTCCCTGTGTCTCTCTGTCTCCCTGTGTCTCTCTGTCTCCCTGTGTCTCTCTGTCTCCCTGCGTCTCTCTGTCTCCCTGTGTCTCTCTGTCTCCCTGTCTCTCTCTGTCTCCCTGTGTCTCTCTGTCTCCCTGTGTCCCTCTGTCTCCCTGTGTCTCTCTGTCTCCCTGTGTCTCTCTGTCTCCCTGTGTCTCTCTGTCTCCCTGTCTCCCTGTGTTTCTCTGTCTCCCTGTGTCTCTCTGTCTCCCTGTGTCTCTCTGTCTCCCTGTCTATCTCTGTCTCCCTGTGTCTCTCTGTCTCCCTGTGTCTCTCTGTCTCCCTGTGTCTCTCTGTCTCCGTGTGTCTCTCTGTCTCCCTGTGTCTCTCTGTCTTCCCGTATCTCCCTGTGTCTCCCTGTCTCCCTGTGTCTCTCTGTCTCCCTGTCTCTCTCTGTCTCCCTGTATCTCCCTGTGTCTCCCTGTCTCTCTCTGTCTCCCTGTGTCTCTCTGTCTCCCTGTGTCTCTCTGTCTCCCTGT
This sequence comes from Lampetra fluviatilis, assembly GCF_964198595.1. Taxonomy (NCBI): domain Eukaryota; kingdom Metazoa; phylum Chordata; class Hyperoartia; order Petromyzontiformes; family Petromyzontidae; genus Lampetra; species Lampetra fluviatilis. The sequence continues at coordinate 11,925,635 of NC_136307.1, read as the reverse complement.
GTCTCTCTGTCTCCCTGTGTCTCCCTGTCTCCCTGTGTCTCTCTGTCTCCCTGTGTCTCTCTGTCTCCCTGTGTCTCTCTGTCTCCCTGTGTCTCTCTGTCTCCCTGTGTCTCTCTGTCTCCCTGTGTCTCTCTGTCTCTCTGTGTCTCTCTGTCTCCCTGTGTCTCTCTGTCTCCCTGTGTCTCTCTGTCTCCCTGTGTCTCTGTCTCCCTGTGTCTCTCTGTCTCCCTGTGTCTCTCTGTCTCCCTGTGTCTCTCTGTCTCCCTGTGTCTCTCTGTCTCCCTGTGTCTCTCTGTCTCCCTGTGTCTCTCTGTCTCCCTGTATCTCCCTGTGTCTCCCTGTGTCTCTCTGTCTCCCTGTGTCTCTCTGTCTCCCTGTCTCTCTCTGTCTCCCTGTGTCTCTGTCTCCCTGTGTCTCTCTGTCTCCCTGTGTCTCTCTGTCTCCCTGTGTCTCTCTGTCTCCCTGTGTCTCTCTGTCTCCCTGTCTCTCTCTGTCTCCCTGTGTCTCTCTGTCTCCCTGTGTCTCTCTGTCTCCCTGTGTCTCTCTGTCTCCCTGTGTCTCTCTGTCTCCCTGTCTCTCTCTGTCTCTCTGTCTCCCTGTCTCTCTCTGTCTCCCTGTGTCTCTCTGTCTCCCTGTCTCTCTCTGTCCCCCTGTGTCTCTCTGTCTCCCTGTGTCTCTCTGTCTCCCTGTGTCTCTGTCTCCCTGTGTCTCTCTGTCTCCCTGTGTCTCTGTCTCCCTGTGTCTCTCTGTCTCCCTGTGTCTCTCTGTCTCCCTGTGTCTCTCTGTCTCCCTGCGTCTCTGTCTCCCTGTGTCTCTCTGTCTCCCTGCGTCTCTGTCTCCCTGTGTCTCTCTGTCTCCCTGTGTCTCTCTGTCTCCCTGTGTCTCTCTGTCTCCCTGTGTCTCTGTCTCCCTGTGTCTCTCTGTCTCCCTGCGTCTCTGTCTCCCTGTGTCTCTCTGTCTCCCTGTGTCTCTGTCTCCCTGTGTCTCTCTGTCTCCCTGCGTCTCTGTCTCCCTGTGTCTCTCTGTCTCCCTGTGTCTCTGTCTCCCTGTGTCTCTCTGTCTCCCTGTGTCTCTCTGTCTCCCTGTGTCTCTCTGTCTCCCTGTGTCTCTGTCTCCCTGTGTCTCTCTGTCTCCCTGTGTCTTTCTGTCTCCCTGTGTCTCTCTGTCTCCCTGTGTCTCTGTCTCCCTGTGTCTCTCTGTCTCCCTGTCTCTCTCTGTCTCCCTGTGTCTCTCTGTCTCCCTGTGTCTCTCTGTCTCCCTGTGTCTCTCTGTCTCCCTGTGTCTCTCTGTCTCCCTGTGTCTCTCTGTCTCCCTGTGTCTCTCTGTCTCCCTGTGTCTCTCTGTCTCCCTGTATCTCCCTGTGTCTCCCTGTCTCCCTGTGTCTCTCTGTCTCCCTGTGTCTCTCTGTCTCTCTCTGTCTCCCTGTGTCTCTCTGTCTCCCTGTCTCTCTCTGTCTCCCTGTGTCTCTCTGTCTCCCTGTGTCTCTCTGTCTCCCTGTGTCTCTCTGTCTCCCTGTGTCTCTCTGTCTCCCTGTCTCTCTCTGTCTCCCTGTGTCTCTCTGTCTCCCTGTGTCTCTCTGTCTCCCTGTGTCTCTCTGTCTCCCTGTGTCTCTGTCTCCCCGTGTCTCTCTGTCTCCCTGTCTCACTCTGTCTCCCTGTGTCTCCCTGTCTCCCTGTGTCTCTCTGTCTCCCTGTGTCTCTCTGTCTCCCTGTGTCTCTCTGTCTCCCTGTCTCTCTCTGTCTCCCTGTGTCTCTCTGTCTCCCTGTGTCTCTCTGTCTCCCTGTCTCCCTGTGTTTCTCTGTCTCCCTGTGTCTCTCTGTCTCCCTGTGTCTCTCTGTCTCCCTGTCTATCTCTGTCTCCCTGTGTCTCTCTGTCTCCCTGTGTCTCTCTGTCTCCCTGTGTCTCTCTGTCTCCGTGTGTCTCTCTGTCTCCCTGTGTCTCTCTGTCTTCCCGTATCTCCCTGTGTCTCCCTGTCTCCCTGTGTCTCTCTGTCTCCCTGTCTCTCTCTGTCTCCCTGTATCTCCCTGTGTCTCCCTGTCTCTCTCTGTCTCCCTGTGTCTCTCTGTCTCCCTGTGTCTCTCTGTCTCCCTGTGTCTCTCTGTCTCCCTGTGTCTCCCTGTCTCCCTGTGTCTCTCTGTCTCCCTGTGTCTCTCTGTCTCCCTGTGTCTCTCTGTCTCCCTGTGTCTCTCTGTCTCCCTGTGTCTCTCTGTCTCCCTGTGTCTCTCTGTCTCTCTGTGTCTCTCTGTCTCCCTGTGTCTCTCTGTCTCCCTGTGTCTCTCTGTCTCCCTGTGTCTCTGTCTCCCTGTGTCTCTCTGTCTCCCTGTGTCTCTCTGTCTCCCTGTGTCTCTCTGTCTCCCTGTGTCTCTCTGTCTCCCTGTGTCTCTCTGTCTCCCTGTGTCTCTCTGTCTCCCTGTATCTCCCTGTGTCTCCCTGTGTCTCTCTGTCTCCCTGTGTCTCTCTGTCTCCCTGTCTCTCTCTGTCTCCCTGTGTCTCTGTCTCCCTGTGTCTCTCTGTCTCCCTGTGTCTCTCTGTCTCCCTGTGTCTCTCTGTCTCCCTGTGTCTCTCTGTCTCCCTGTCTCTCTCTGTCTCCCTGTGTCTCTCTGTCTCCCTGTGTCTCTCTGTCTCCCTGTGTCTCTCTGTCTCCCTGTGTCTCTCTGTCTCCCTGTCTCTCTCTGTCTCTCTGTCTCCCTGTCTCTCTCTGTCTCCCTGTGTCTCTCTGTCTCCCTGTCTCTCTCTGTCCCCCTGTGTCTCTCTGTCTCCCTGTGTCTCTCTGTCTCCCTGTGTCTCTGTCTCCCTGTGTCTCTCTGTCTCCCTGTGTCTCTGTCTCCCTGTGTCTCTCTGTCTCCCTGTGTCTCTCTGTCTCCCTGTGTCTCTCTGTCTCCCTGCGTCTCTGTCTCCCTGTGTCTCTCTGTCTCCCTGCGTCTCTGTCTCCCTGTGTCTCTCTGTCTCCCTGTGTCTCTCTGTCTCCCTGTGTCTCTCTGTCTCCCTGTGTCTCTGTCTCCCTGTGTCTCTCTGTCTCCCTGCGTCTCTGTCTCCCTGTGTCTCTCTGTCTCCCTGTGTCTCTGTCTCCCTGTGTCTCTCTGTCTCCCTGCGTCTCTGTCTCCCTGTGTCTCTCTGTCTCCCTGTGTCTCTGTCTCCCTGTGTCTCTCTGTCTCCCTGTGTCTCTCTGTCTCCCTGTGTCTCTCTGTCTCCCTGTGTCTCTGTCTCCCTGTGTCTCTCTGTCTCCCTGTGTCTTTCTGTCTCCCTGTGTCTCTCTGTCTCCCTGTGTCTCTGTCTCCCTGTGTCTCTCTGTCTCCCTGTCTCTCTCTGTCTCCCTGTGTCTCTCTGTCTCCCTGTGTCTCTCTGTCTCCCTGTGTCTCTCTGTCTCCCTGTGTCTCTCTGTCTCCCTGTGTCTCTCTGTCTCCCTGTGTCTCTCTGTCTCCCTGTGTCTCTCTGTCTCCCTGTATCTCCCTGTGTCTCCCTGTCTCCCTGTGTCTCTCTGTCTCCCTGTGTCTCTCTGTCTCTCTCTGTCTCCCTGTGTCTCTCTGTCTCCCTGTCTCTCTCTGTCTCCCTGTGTCTCTCTGTCTCCCTGTGTCTCTCTGTCTCCCTGTGTCTCTCTGTCTCCCTGTGTCTCTCTGTCTCCCTGTCTCTCTCTGTCTCCCTGTGTCTCTCTGTCTCCCTGTGTCTCTCTGTCTCCCTGTGTCTCTCTGTCTCCCTGTGTCTCTGTCTCCCCGTGTCTCTCTGTCTCCCTGTCTCACTCTGTCTCCCTGTGTCTCCCTGTCTCCCTGTGTCTCTCTGTCTCCCTGTGTCTCTCTGTCTCCCTGTGTCTCTCTGTCTCCCTGTCTCTCTCTGTCTCCCTGTGTCTCTCTGTCTCCCTGTGTCTCTCTGTCTCCCTGTGTCTCTCTGTCTCCCTGTCTCTCTCTGTCTCCCTGTGTCTCTCTGTCTCCCTGTGTCTCTCTGTATCCCTGCGTCTCTCTGTATCCCTGTGTCTCTCTGTCTCCCTGTCTCCCTGTGTCTCTCTGTCTCCCTGTGTCTCTCTGTCTCCCTGTGTCTCTCTGTCTCCCTGTGTCTCTCTGTCTCCCTGTGTCTCTCTGTCTCCCTGTGTCTCTCTGTCTCCCTGCGTCTCTCTGTCTCCCTGTGTCTCTCTGTCTCCCTGTGTCTCTCTGTCTCCCTGCGTCTCTCTGTCTCCCTGTCTCTCTCTGTCCCCCTGTGTCTCTCTGTCTCCCTGTGTCTCTCTGTCTCCCTGTGTCTCTGTCTCCCTGTGTCTCTCTGTCTCCCTGTGTCTCTGTCTCCCTGTGTCTCTCTGTCTCCCTGTGTCTCTCTGTCTCCCTGTGTCTCTCTGTCTCCCTGCGTCTCTGTCTCCCTGTGTCTCTCTGTCTCCCTGCGTCTCTGTCTCCCTGTGTCTCTCTGTCTCCCTGTGTCTCTCTGTCTCCCTGTGTCTCTCTGTCTCCCTGTGTCTCTGTCTCCCTGTGTCTCTCTGTCTCCCTGCGTCTCTGTCTCCCTGTGTCTCTCTGTCTCCCTGCGTCTCTGTCTCCCTGTGTCTCTCTGTCTCCCTGTGTCTCTGTCTCCCTGTGTCTCTCTGTCTCCCTGCGTCTCTGTCTCCCTGTGTCTCTCTGTCTCCCTGTGTCTCTGTCTCCCTGTGTCTCTCTGTCTCCCTGTGTCTCTCTGTCTCCCTGTGTCTCTCTGTCTCCCTGTGTCTCTGTCTCCCTGTGTCTCTCTGTCTCCCTGTGTCTTTCTGTCTCCCTGTGTCTCTCTGTCTCCCTGTGTCTCTGTCTCCCTGTGTCTCTCTGTCTCCCTGTCTCTCTCTGTCTCCCTGTGTCTCTCTGTCTCCCTGTGTCTCTCTGTCTCCCTGTGTCTCTCTGTCTCCCTGTGTCTCTCTGTCTCCCTGTGTCTCTCTGTCTCCCTGTGTCTCTCTGTCTCCCTGTATCTCCCTGTGTCTCCCTGTCTCCCTGTGTCTCTCTGTCTCCCTGTGTCTCTCTGTCTCTCTCTGTCTCCCTGTGTCTCTCTGTCTCCCTGTCTCTCTCTGTCTCCCTGTGTCTCTCTGTCTCCCTGTGTCTCTCTGTCTCCCTGTGTCTCTCTGTCTCCCTGTGTCTCTCTGTCTCCCTGTCTCTCTCTGTCTCCCTGTGTCTCTCTGTCTCCCTGTGTCTCTCTGTCTCCCTGTGTCTCTCTGTCTCCCTGTGTCTCTCTGTCTCCCTGTGTCTCTCTGTCTCCCTGTATCTCCCTGTGTCTCCCTGTCTCCCTGTGTCTCTCTGTCTCCCTGTGTCTCTCTGTCTCCCTGTGTCTCTCTGTCTCCCTGTGTCTCTGTCTCCCCGTGTCTCTCTGTCTCCCTGTCTCTCTCTGTCTCCCTGTGTCTCCCTGTCTCCCTGTGTCTCCCTGTCTCCCTGTGTCTCTCTGTCTCCCTGTGTCTCTCTGTCTCCCTGTGTCTCTCTGTCTCCCTGTCTCTCTCTGTCTCCCTGTGTCTCTCTGTCTCCCTGTGTCTCTCTGTCTCCCTGTGTCTCTCTGTCTCCCTGTGTCTCTCTGTCTCCCTGTGTCTCTCTGTATCCCTGCGTCTCTCTGTATCCCTGTGTCTCTCTGTCTCCCTGTCTCCCTGTGTCTCTCTGTCTCCCTGTGTCTCTCTGTCTCCCTGTGTCTCTCTGTCTCCCTGTGTCTCTCTGTCTCCCTGTGTCTCTCTGTCTCCCTGTGTCTCTCTGTCTCCCTGTGTCTCTCTGTCTCCCTGTGTCTCTCTGTCTCCCTGTATCTCTCTGTCTCCCTGTGTCTCTCTGTCTCCCTGTGTCTCTCTGTCTCCCTGTGTCTCTCTGTCTCCCTGTGTCTCTCTGTCTCCCTGTGTCTCTCTGTATCCCTGCGTCTCTCTGTATCCCTGTGTCTCTCTGTCTCCCTGTCTCCCTGTGTCTCTCTGTCTCCCTGTGTCTCTCTGTCTCCCTGTGTCTCTCTGTCTCCCTGTGTCTCTCTGTCTCCCTGCGTCTCTCTGTCTCCCTGTGTCTCTCTGTCTCCCTGTGTCTCTCTGTCTCCCTGCGTCTCTCTGTCTCCCTGTGTCTCTCTGTCTCCCTGTGTCTCTCTGTCTCCCTGTGTCTCTGTCTCCCTGTGTCTCTCTGTCTCCCTGTGTCTCTCTGTCTCCCTGTGTCTCTCTGTCTCCCTGTGTCTCTCTGTCTCCCTGTGTCTCTCTGTCTCCCTGTATCTCCCTGTCTCCCTGTGTCTCTCTGTCTCCCTGTGTCTCTCTGTCTCCCTGCGTCTCTCTGTCTCCCTGTGTCTCTCTGTCTCCCTGTCTCTCTCTGTCTCCCTGTGTCTCTGTCTCCCTGTGTCTCTCTGTCTCCCTGTGTCTCTCTGTCTCCCTGTGTCTCTCTGTCTCCCTGTGTCTCTCTGTCTCCCTGCGTCTCTCTGTCTCCCTGTGTCTCTCTGTCTCCCTGTCTCTCTCTGTCTCCCTGTGTCTCTGTCTCCCTGTGTCTCTCTGTCTCCCTGTGTCTCTCTGTCTCCCTGTGTCTCTCTGTCTCCCTGTGTCTCTCTGTCTCCCTGTCTCTCTCTGTCTCCCTGTGTTTCTGTCTCCCTGTGTCTCTCTGTCTCCCTGTGTCTCTCTGTCTCCCTGTGTCTCTCTGTCTCCCTGTCTCCCTGTGTTTCTCTGTCTCCCTGTGTCTCTCTGTCTCCCTGTGTCTCTCTGTCTCCCTGTCTATCTCTGTCTCCCTGTGTCTCTCTGTCTCCCTGTGTCTCTGTCTCCCTGTGTCTCTCTGTCTCCCTGTCTATCTCTGTCTCCCTGTGTCTCTCTGTCTCCCTGTGTCTCTCTGTCTCCCTGTGTCTCTCTGTCTCCGTGTGTCTCTCTGTCTCCCTGTGTCTCTCTGTCTTCCCGTATCTCCCTGTGTCTCCCTGTCTCCTTGTGTCTCTCTGTCTCCCTGTCTCTCTCTGTCTCCCTGTATCTCCCTGTGTCTCCCTGTCTCTCTCTGTCTCCCTGTGTCTCTCTGTCTCCCTGTGTCTCTCTGTCTCCCTGTGTCTCTCTGTCTCCCTGTGTCTCTCTGTCTCTCTGTGTCTCTCTGTCTCCCTGTGTCTCTCTGTCTCCCTGTGTCTCTCTGTCTCCCTGTGTCTCTGTCTCCCTGTGTCTCTCTGTCTCCCTGTGTCTCTCTGTCTCCCTGTGTCTCTCTGTCTCCCTGTGTCTCTCTGTCTCCCTGTATCTCCCTGTGTATCCCTGTGTCTCTCTGTCTCCCTGTGTATCTCTGTCTCCCTGTCCCTCTCTGTCTCCCTGTGTCTCTGTCTCCCTGTGTCTCTCTGTCTCCCTGTGTCTCTCTGTCTCCCTGTGTCTCTCTGTCTCCCTGTCTCTCTCTGTCTCCCTGTGTCTCTCTGTCTCCCTGTGTCTCTGTGTCTCTCTGTCTCCCTGTGTCTCTCTGTCTCCCTGTGTCTCCCTGTCTCTCTCTGTCTCTCTGTCTCCCTGTCTCTCTCTGTCTCCCTGTGTCTCTCTGTCTCCCTGTCTCTCTCTGTCCCCCTGTGTCTCTCTGTCTCCCTGTGTCTCTCTGTCTCCCTGTGTCTCTGTCTCCCTGTGTCTCTCTGTCTCCCTGTGTCTCTGTCTCCCTGTGTCTCTCTGTCTCCCTGTGTCTCTCTGTCTCCCTGTGTCTCTCTGTCTCCCTGCGTCTCTGTCTCCCTGTGTCTCTCTGTCTCCCTGCGTCTCTGTCTCCCTGTGTCTCTCTGTCTCCCTGTGTCTCTCTGTCTCCCTGTGTCTCTCTGTCTCCCTGCGTCTCTGTCTCCCTGTGTCTCTCTGTCTCCCTGCGTCTCTGTCTCCCTGTGTCTCTCTGTCTCCCTGTGTCTCTCTGTCTCCCTGTGTCTCTGTCTCCCTGTGTCTCTCTGTCTCCCTGTGTCTCTGTCTCCCTGTGTCTCTCTGTCTCCCTGTGTCTCTCTGTCTCCCTGTGTCTCTCTGTCTCCCTGCGTCTCTGTCTCCCTGTGTCTCTCTGTCTCCCTGCGTCTCTGTCTCCCTGTGTCTCTCTGTCTCCCTGCGTCTCTGTCTCCCTGTGTCTCTCTGTCTCCCTGTGTCTCTCTGTCTCCCTGTGTCTCTCTGTCTCCCTGCGTCTCTGTCTCCCTGTGTCTCTCTGTCTCCCTGCGTCTCTGTCTCCCTGTGTCTCTCTGTCTCCCTGTGTCTCTCTCTCTCCCTGTGTCTCTGTCTCCCTGTGTCTCTCTGTCTCCCTGCGTCTCTGTCTCCCTGTGTCTCTCTGTCTCCCTGTGTCTCTGTCTCCCTGTATCTCTCTGTCTCCCTGTGTCTCCCTGTCTCCCTGTCTCTCTCTGTCTCCCTGTCTCTCTCTGTCTCTCTGTCTCCCTGTGTCTCTCTGTCTCCCTGTGTCTCTCTGTCTCCCTGTCTCTCTCTGTCTCCCTGTGTCTCTGTCTCCCTGTCTCTCTCTGTCTCCCTGTGTCTCTCTGTCTCCCTGTGTCTCTCTGTCTCCCTGTGTCTCTCTGTCTCCCTGTGTCTCTATGTCTCCCTGTGTCTCTCTGTCTCCCTGTGTCTCTGTCTCCCTGCGTCTCTCTGTCTCCCTGCGTCTCTATGTCTCCCTGTGTCTCTCTGTCTCCCTGTGTCTCTCTGTCTCCCTGTGTCACTCTGTCTCCCTGTGTCTCTCTGTTTCCCTGTGTCTCTCTGTCTCCCTGTGTCTCTCTGTCTCCCTGTGTCTCTCTGTCTCCCTGTGTCTCTCTGTCTCCCTGTGTCTCTCTGTCTCCCTGTGTCTCTCTGTCTCCCTGTATCTCTCTGTCTCCCTGTGTCTCTCTGTCTCCCTGTGTCTCTCTGTCTCCTTGTGTCTCTCTGTCTCTCTGTGTCTCTCTGTGTCTCTCTGTCTCCCTGTGTCTCTCTGTCTCCCTGTGTCTCTCTGTCTCCCTGTGTCTCTCTGTCTCCCTGTGTCTCCCTGTGTCTCTCTGTCTTCCTGTGTCTCTCTGTCTCCCTGTGTCTCTCTGTCTCCCTGTGTCTCTCTGTCTCCCTGTGTCTCTCTGTCTCCCTGTGTCTCTCTGTCTCCCTGTGTCTCTCTGTCTCCCTGTGTCTCCCTGTGTCTCTCTGTCTCCCTGTGTCTCTCTGTCTCCCTGTGTCTCTCTGTCTCCCTGTGTCTCTCTGTCTCCCTGTGTTTCTCTGTCTCCCTGTGTCTCTCTGTCTTCCTGTGTCTCTCTGTCTCCCTGTGTCTCTCTGTCTCCCTGTGTCTCTCTGTCTCCCTGTATCTCTCTGTCTCCCTGTGTCTCTCTGTCTCCCTGTGTCTCTCTGTCTCCCTGTGTCTCTCTGTCTCCCTGTGTCTCTCTGTCTCCCTGTGTCTCTCTGTCTCCCTGTGTCTCTCTGTCTCCCTGTGTCTCTCTGTCTCCTTGTGTCTCTCTGTCTCCCTGCGTCTCTCTGTCTCCCTGTGTCTCTCTGTCTCCCTGTCTCTCTCTGTCTCCCTGTGTCTCTGTCTCCCTGTGTCTCTCTGTCTCCCTGTGTCTCTCTGTCTCCCTGTGTCTCTCTGTCTCCCTGTCTCTCTCTGTCTCCCTGTGTCTCTCTGTCTCCCTGTGTCTCTCTGTCTCCCTGTGTCTCTCTGTCTCCCTGTGTCTCTCTGTCTCCCTGTCTCTCTCTGTCTCCCTGTGTCTCTCTGTCTCCCTGTGTCTCTCTGTCTCGCTGTGTCTCTCTGTCTCCCTGTCTCTCTCTGTCTCTCTGTCTCCCTGTGTCTCTCTGTCTCCCTGTGTCTCTCTGTCTCCCTGTCTCTCTCTGTCTCCCTGTGTCTCTGTATCCCTGTCTCTCTGTCTCCCTGTGTCTCTCTGTCTCCCTGTGTCTCTCTGTCTCCCTGTGTCTCTCTGTCTCCCTGTGTCTCTCTGTCTCCCTGTCTCTCTCTGTCTCCCTGTGTCTCTCTGTCTCCCTGTGTCTCTCTGTCTCCCTGTGTCTCTCTGTCTCCCTGTGTCTCTCTGTCTCCCTGTGTCTCTGTCTCCCTGCGTCTCTCTGTCTCCCTGCGTCTCTCTGTCTCCCTGTGTCTCTCTGTCTCCCTGTGTCTCTCTGTCTCCCTGTGTCACTCTGTCTCCCTGTGTCTCTCTGTCTCCCTGTGTCTCTCTGTCTCCCTGTGTCTCTCTGTCTCCCTGTGTCTCTCTGTCTCCCTGTGTCTCTCTGTCTCCCTGTGTCTCTCTGTCTCCCTGTGTCTCTCTGTCTCCCTGTATGTCTGTCTCCCTGTGTCTCTCTGTCTCCCTGTGTCTCTCTGTCTCCCTGTGTCTCTCTGTGTCTCTCTGTCTCCCTGTGTATCTCTGTCTCCCTGTGTCTGTCTGTCTCCCTGTGTCTCCCTGTGTCTCTCTGTCTCCCTGTGTCTCTCTGTCTCCCTGTATCTCTCTGTCTCCCTGTGTCTCTCTGTCTCCCTGTGTCTCTCTGTCTCCCTGTGTCTCTCTGTCTCCCTGTGTCTCTCTGTCTCCCTGTGTCTCTCTGTCTCCCTGTGTCTCTCTGTCTCCCTGTGTCTCTCTGTCTCCCTGTGTCTCTCTGTCTCCCTGTGTCTCTCTGTCTCCCTGCGTCTCTCTGTCTCCCTGCGTCTCTCTGTATCCCTGTGTCTCTCTGTCTCCCTGTGTCTCTCTGTCTCCCTGTGTCTCTCTGTCTCCCTGTGTCTCTCTGTCTCCCTGTGTCTCTCTGTCTCCCTGTGTCTCCCTGTGTCTCTCTGTCTCCCTGTGTCTCTCTGTCTCCCTCTGTCTCCCTGTGTCTCTCTGTCTCCCTGTGTCTCTCTGTCTCCCTGCGTCTCTCTGTCTCCCTGTGTCTCTGTCTCCCTGCGTCTCTCTGTCTCCCTGTGTCTCTGTCTCCCTGTGTCTCTCTGTCTCCCTGCGTCTCTGTCTCCCTGCGTCTCTGTCTCCCTGTGTCTCTCTGTCTCCCTGTGTCTCTCTGTCTCCCTGTGTCTCTCTGTCTCCCTGTGTCTCTCTGTCTCCCTGTGTCTCTCTGTCTCCCTGTGTCTCTCTGTCTCCCTGTGTCTCTCTGTCTCCCTGTATCTCTGTCTCCCTGTGTCTCTCTGTCTCCCTGTGTCTCTCTGTCTCCCTGTGTCTCTCTGTGTCTCTCTGTCTCCCTGTGTATCTCTGTCTCCCTGTGTCTGTCTGTCTCCCTGTGTCTCCCTGTGTCTCTCTGTCTCCCTGTGTCTCTCTGTCTCCCTGTATCTCTCTGTCTCCCTGTGTCTCTCTGTCTCTCTGTCTCCCTCTGTCTCCCTGTGTCTCTCTGTCTCCCTGTGTCTCTCTGTCTCCCTGCGTCTCTCTGTCTCCCTGTGTCTCTCTGTCTCCCTGTGTCTCTCTGTCTCCCTGTGTCTCTCTGTCTCCCTGTGTCTCTCTGTCTCCCTGTGTCTCTCTGTCTCCCTGTGTCTCTCTGTCTCCCTGTGTCTCCCTGTCTCCCTGTGTCTCTCTGTCTCTCTGTGTCTCTCTGTCTCCCTGTGTCTCTGTCTCCCTGTGTCTCTCTGTCTCCCTGTGTCTCTCTGTCTCCCTGTGTCTCTCTGTCTCCCTGTGTCTCCCTCCTGCCTCTCAGAGTCTCCCCTGCGTATCGCTGAGAGTAAGGGTTTATGCACAGGGCTCAGTGACCAATTGGATATTTTCCGTAGCTCAGCCCCAGACAGCTCCGGCTGGAATGAAGCCCCAGATATGAAACACCTTGAGAGTCCGAACTGCCTAACGTGTCATCGATTTGGGCAGCAGGAGGCAGTGCAATCCATCGTCTTGTACAGCACTAATGTATCCCGCCTTCAGCCCGCTCTCACGAGCGTGGTAAAGTATGGCCAGCAGCCGCGCAGCGTGTGGAGAAGAGCCTCATCCAGAAGCGGAGTAACGACCAGTGATGTACAATGTGCCCGTGGCGTCGTGTGAGCCTCTCCAGCCACTGGGGGCCGCTATATTCAGTCGCCTGTAACCCAAGAAAATCGGCTCTTCAGTTTCAGTTTTCAGTTTCATTGATTAGGTATAACCCTGTGAGCCATGTGCCTCTTGACTCGGGTGCAACCGCAACAAAACAAAAACATGAACAAGAAACATCTTCAAGTGACTACAGGCAACAGAAAAATCCTGGGAAAAACAGCAAAGTCCTCTTGCGACTCTTGATCAAGAATCGCGACAATTCATTGATTTTGCGTGGGGGAGAGCAAACCCCCCACACCGTATCACAGGAGCCTCCTTTAGATTCGAAGTTATCGTGACTGCAAGGATCCATACTCTTTGGTTTTTTCGGTCAAGTCACGTAGGTGAAAAAAGAAAACTAATTAAATTAAATCACGACGTTTCGGAGGCAACACAGACGGAATCTTGTGTTGCCTCCGAAACGTCGTGATTACAGTCGCCTCCTTGCCACTCTTACGTCGCCACTAGCGGGGTCAAATCTTCCCGTGACCTTCGCTCGCCGTTTCCTGCACCCCCGTCGATGAGTCTCTGGTCTCCTCCCGGCGTCGTCCCGGCCACAGCCACCGCTCCGCAGGTCACTTCGCCGTCTCCTGGTGGGTCGTGGCGTGGCCGTGCGATGAGTCGTCGTCGTCGTCGTTGTTGTGCGTGTACCTGGTGCCATTCGCAAACATCAGCACTGTCGCGCCGGCGGCCACGGTGGCTATGAGATGTTATATTATCTCGCCTGGTATGCAGGAGGTCCCGATCCCATATCTGCCAACCCCTTATCGGTGCCTCCCATATTACAGAACAATTCGGACCTTATTGGTCACCCCGTGCCCTTACAAATCTCAACGTTCATCTTACAAAATCCCATCACAAATTGACAAAAAAACACGTTCCTTCGGAGTGGGCAGGTAGGAACTTGGTTGGACAGCGCATTCGTGCACGACAGACAAATATGCACGACAGACAAATAATCCCTGGTGGGCAGTGTGGAACCTGTTGTTCCTACCTGTATAATTGCCCTATTGAAACGGCTATACGCCGTATGGGGCCGTCCATAAATGACGTCACGCGATTTTGGACGATTTTTGACCCCCCCCCTCGTCACACGGCGTCACAAAAAGTCAGACCCCCCCTCAAATATGACGTCACAAAGCTCTGCACCCCCCTCCACCAAAACCATTTTTCCATTTTGGAAATAAACATGCTTTAAATCGCTTTAAACTATTGTCATTGTAGTGCGTATTAAATGTGGCGCTGCACTCTGATGTAGAAAACATTTATTAAAAAGTATATTTAATTAAGTAGAACGTGTTGTCTATATCACGCATCGTCACAAACGTCTGACCCCCCCCCACCCCCTAGGTGCGTGACGTCATTTATCGACGGCCCCTAAGGACCTCAAAACTCAATTTCCCTGCACAAGAATACGGATAAACCGTTTGGGTTCACAGGTATGAGATCTTGACGCCCGCTGTATATTTGGAGTTTGCGTGCCTCTCCCCGTGGTCACGTGGATTTTTCGCCGGATCCTCTGGTTTTCTCTCCACATTTATAATACTGGTAGGAACCTCCTGGTTACACCAGCCCACATGGGATTATTGTGTCCGTCCGTCGTGCAGGGAGGGGCTGGGTGGGGAGGGGCTGGATGGGGGGTGGGGAGGGGCTGGTCACCCCGTGGTGCCCTTATACAACTCAACGTTTAACCTACTCACGCCGGCTTGTGCCCGCCCTCACAGTCGGGCATATTTGCGGAATACACCACGCCGCCGTTGACCCTGGCCATTGACCGAGCAACCCAACGTTCCTACCAGCTCCCTCCGCAGGAATGTGTTTAATCAAGGTGTGTTCAGAGTATTTGCCTGCTATCCAGTTCCACGTGACAAGCGACTTTGTTGGGCTATCATTTGTGGCAAGGTCGCTGCTAAAAAAGCTTTTTTACTCGGCATTATCTGGTAAAATAAAAACATGATTATAATTTAATAGGTCCTGTCGAACATTTGCCCCAACAGCCTCTGTAAGCTTTACCTATGTGTGCAAAATGTGTAATGAGTTAACTCCTTATTACAACCCTGATGGTGCTGTTTGTTGCTGGTCGCTTGACGTTATAAAAAGCATGGATCTAAATTTGAACAATTAGTTCCTGACTGTACTCGCAAAGCCCGAGAAAGGGGAAAACAGCAATTGTCGCCCCCTCGTGTGCAAACTTGGAAGGGACCTCCTGCAAGAGTTGGAAGGATTTTCCCAGGTGAACAAAATGTAAAATCTTTAACCCAACAAATTAGCTTTTATTGCGTAAGTCTCGAATCGCACCACCACCCCAGAGGTCACACCTCCGTTAAATCCCGTCAAGTATGAACATCTACATCGGCGCAAACCAACGTTACCCGAGGCAGGAGAAGAAACGAGTGTGTCTGCAAAAGCCAGCGGACAAGAAGCAGTTCCTCATCATCGAATGCGCCTAGAGCAGGTCCACGGTAGTGCGACCCTGGCCACTGTCCCTTCAGACCTTCACCAGCTGAGATCGTTCATCCCCACCAGGGTTTACGAAGGCATGCAAATTCACAGCATGTCCAGGTCAAGCCTTGGACAGCCGGAGAATTGGAAATGTGTTTGGATGTCAATAATGAACGAGGCCAGACGCGCCCAGTTCAAACTGCAGTCTTCATCGAGCGAGGCCACGACACTCGGCAACCTGTGGCTCTGGAGCCGCATGCGGGGTTTTTAAGGATTGTTTCCTGACGTTCTTTATTAAGGATCGTCTCATAATCACGTGTTCTTGATATATTGAGGGTAGGTAAAAATAAAATAATAAAAATTAAATCACGACGTTTCGGAGGCAACACAAGCTTCCGTCATCAGGTGGGACAACCACAGCAAAAAAATAACTGAATGACTGCCCACGACAGTAATTCTGGGTTTTGTTGTTGCTGTGGTTGTCCCACCTGATGACGGACGCTTGTGTTGCCTCCGAAACGTCGTGATTTAATTTAGTTATTTTTATTTTTCATTTGCACCTACGTGACTTTACCAAAAGAACCAGAGTATGGATCCTTGCAGTCACGAAAACTTCAAATCTAGAATATTGAGGGTGTTTTTTTTTCCAAATTCGAAAAAAATGGCTCTTATTGTTTTGGTTTCCGACCGCTTGACCTCGTGGCTGACTGAGCGATTGTTGGGGCTTGGTGTAGGTGTCACCTGTGGCAGTGCCGCCGATCTAACAGCAGCTGGCACGCACCGTGCCCTACCACAACGCTACAATCGCTAAACCCTTTTGCCGAATCTTGATTTCAAAGATAAATGTAATTTAAGAAAAATGTACAAAGCAGTACGATTT
Source organism: Lampetra fluviatilis (assembly GCF_964198595.1). Lineage (NCBI taxonomy): Eukaryota > Metazoa > Chordata > Hyperoartia > Petromyzontiformes > Petromyzontidae > Lampetra > Lampetra fluviatilis. Next base: position 11,910,529 of record NC_136307.1, on the reverse strand, counting down.
GCTTCGATAACCAGTCCGCAGTAAATTGGTTTAAAGATCGGTAGCCTCACGCTGAAATGGGTTAGGTCGGCAGGTTTGCTGTGGCTTTTCAACATGGATGTGGTGACCCGGGACTCAATGTGCAGCGTTTCAGGATTCGTGGGGAGCCCTGACCGGCTTCATGGGGAAATCACACCCACGGTGGCATGCACGTGAATACAGGGGCCAGCAGCGGCATCAGGCAAACATTCTGCAGTTCCAAAGACTGCTTAATAACATGACACAGTGGTTAGGAGGCAGTTTGCAAGGTAGTGTTTGAAAGTATTTTGTGCGTGTGTGCAGTGCGAGTCTGTGTGTATGGTTTTGTAAGACCGTGACATTGGGATTGTGTGAGTGTATAACAGTGTGATCATGGCGAAGTGTGGGAGTACCTCGGTGCGATTGTGGCGAGCGTGCGAGTCCGTCAGTGATAGCCCGGTGAGAGCGTGGGAGTGTGTGAGCACGTGGGACTGTGGTAAGCCTGTAGCGCGATGGCGAGTGCGAGCCGTGTAGGCGTTAAGGTCGTGAAGCCGCCCCCGCACGTCCGCGTGCGTCACTGCCGGGCGGTCCCTCTGAGCAGCGCTTTGAGCAGTGCCGGGTAGTTGGGGGTCCCCCAGCCCGTGACCGGGTCCCACCCTGGCGTGGCACAGAAGCCCACCAGCTGGCTCTGCTCGTCCAGGCAGCCCAGGTGGCACCCAGACATTACCTGCACAGGCAAGATCGCACCACAAGCAACGCGCTCACGTATCGGCGGTGTGGCTCAAACGAACGAATGCAGAGGCGTTCGGGGTCGTGCTGCCATGCGGTTCGCTGCCGTGTGGCTCTCTGCAGATGCGTGTTGTTTGGGTTGTGACCAGCTTAGCGCGCTGCGCTACAAACCCAGCAACCGAGTTCGATTCCTGCTCACGGCCAACACCAGTGACGATTATCTGAACATGTCATGGCCCTTCCCTAGGTCGACACTCAGCCTCAAATGAGTACTTGGTGTGGTGTGTAAACATCACCACTGGGGCGACAAACGCAGCCGGGCGTGGTGTTGGCCAATCACCCCCTTCGTGTGCAGTGCCGGCCTTCATATAACAGTCTGTTAAGGCTATACGGGGAGGTCTTTGCCTTTGCCCAGCATGTAATTCGGCTGATGTCCAACCTTTGGCCCCACGTTCTGGGCACTGCTTTGGAAACCAAAGCGAATCGTCGGACGTCATAGCGAACGACGCGCGGTACAACGGGAAAACACAAAGGGAGACCGGCTGAGCGAACGCGTGGGGGGCCCTGGCGGGAGGGGGGCAGGGCAGGAGGGCGAAGGGATGAGTGGCACTCACGTCGTAAATGGCGGTGTTCGGCCCCCGGCCGTTGCCCAGTGCATACAGGAGGGGGTTGAGGAAGCCGAGCGCTGGGAGGCCATGTTGGAGGCGGTGGTCGTTTACCAGCGCCACGATCCCGCCAAACACGGGCGTCGAGGCCTGCAGGCGCAGACAGCGGGCAAGAACGCTGAACAACTGGGGCGAGGAAGCGTGCTCATCCATAGAGCCAGTGGAGGGGGTTTCTTACAGCAGGGGATTCTGGGTCGAATGCTAGAGGCCAGAGAGGGTACCAAGAGTGCCTTTGACCAAATCATCTGGCACACACCCAGGGTAGTGCCTGGATAGTGCTCGGACAGGTGACCACACACTCTACTCGTCATATTGTTATCGGCAACAGACTTGCAGGGATAGCGGTGGGCAGAAGGGCAGTAGAACAGGATAGCAAAATCCACTGCTGGACTTGCTATGCTCCGAGATCTGTAATCCCCATCTTCAACCCGCACGACCACATTTTCCCACACAGCTCTGATTTAGCAATCTTTGGAGAACGTAATCAACCAGGCTATGCGTTAACTGTGTGTTACCCGACTCTCTGCGTTGCGTTGCATTACATTTACAAAAAATTGCTAAGTTTGTTCTCTCAATACCGGACTTGCTGGGTCTTTCTCTCCCCCTGCCGCCACGGGGTGGATTTACACACAGCTCTCTCATTGACATGCTAATTTCTCTGCTCCAGCAGACCACCTCTCTCTCTGCCCCCCAACCCCTCACTCTCTATTTAAGGCCACGACACAGAGGCATTGGGTCTCTGTGTGTCTATGTTGTGTCTCTCTCTATGTGTCTCTGTGTTGTCTCTCTCTGCTTGTGTGTCTGTCTGTGTGTCTCCGTGTCTGTGTTTTGTCTCTCTCTCAAATGTAGTTCTTCCTGATGGCGACTTCTTGTGTTGCAATCGAAACGTCTCATTCTATTTAATTTATTTTCTTTCTACGTGACTTCACCAAAAGAACCAAAGAGTAAGTGTAGTAAAGTTTAGAGACTAAGAGTTTAGAGACTAAGAGAGTCTCATTTACAACCAAAATAAAATGAGAAAGAAAAATAAATTGAGCATCATCATCGTCCAGCGGTGAGTGTGGTTCCCGCAGTCACAGAACCCCCGCAGCCCCCCGCCTCCCGATCGTGTCCCCGCAGCATCTCACCGACGTGCCGGACACCCAGGGGATGGGCACCAGGTTGGCGACCACCCAGTAGTTGCTGGAGAGTGCCGCCACGTCCGGGTAGGCGCGCCCACTCGTGTTGTAGTAGGACGCCGGCGGCAGGGGCTTCGTGTTCGCCAGGTAGCGCTTCACGGCGACCTCCTGCCATGCGCACACGGAGAGGCAAAGATCCCCCGTGTAGCCTTCACAGACTGTTGAAGCAAGTGCTGTTAGCGAGCACCTATGAAAGCCGGCACGGCACGCGAGGGGGTGGGTGGCCAGCACCACGCCCGGCCGCCTTTGTCTCCCCCGTGGCGATGTTTACAGATTGCATCAGGTACTCATTTGAGGCTGAGTCGACCTAGGGGAGGCGCAGAACCGGTTCAGATAATCGTCACCGGTGTTGGCTGTGAGCGCGAATTGAACTCGGGTGGCAATGTTCGTAGCGCGGGGCGCTAATTGCCACACGACTGCGCTCCCCACGCGAGTCGGACGGAGGCAATGAATAGACTCACCTGGTAGGGCGGCCGTGCAAAGACGTTGCTGAAGCCACCGCCGCTGATGTAGTCCGAGACCTCCTCCGTGACCTTGAAGGGGTCCTTAAAGGAGGTGCCCCCCACTGTGGTGACGTACGGACTGTAGAGCCACGTGGACAACGCACACACGCACTCATCATCATCCGCACAACACACTACATCCACCACTTATCACCACTCACCATCGACCATGTCTGTGCGGCAGGTCGTTATGATAATAATGACAACTTCTACAGCGCTGTAACTTGCCAATTCAAGGATATGCTGAAAGGGTTTTGGCAATAAATCCACACACATGGGTGCCGGAAAACCCCCAAAACACACATCACACGAGCATAGGTAACAGAGCTGAAGATACTTCACTCGAAACAGCGGTACCATCGGCTTTGCGTTCATAAGTGTGGATCATTCGGTTTTCAAATGATTTAAACTCTCGGCGCAATAATTCCCAAACGTCCTCTCTGAAGCAAACTGGACTCGCAGGGGATAGACGATCGCGCGCGAGGTGCACCTGGAGGCTGGGAAGCTGGGCCGGAAGGTGTCCACATCCTTGGAAACCTCTCGGCAGCCGGCGCCTGAATCTCCTGTAATGCAGCGGCATGCCCACGGGGTCACGGACACGTGGGCTCGCAGACAAAGACCTCCTATATAGCCTTTACAGGCTGTTGGGGCAAGTGCTGTTAAGCAAGCACCTTTTAAGGCCAGTATTGGTGTAGCCGGAACCACGCTCGGCTGCCTTTGTCTCCCCAATACTGATGTTTACATATCGGAGCAGGTACAGTACTCATTTAAGACTCAGTAGATCTAGGGGAGGCGGAGAATCGGTTCAGATATTTTGTTCGTCACCTATGTTGGCCAGGATCAGGAATCGAACTTAGGTCACCGGGTTTGGAGTGCGCTAACCACCATTCGTCACTAAGTGGCGGTGACGTCACCATGGCAATTGTGCCAGGCTAGGAGCACTTTGAGGCCATGTGAAGTGTCGAAGACTAGCTGACAGAATGTCACGAGACAGACCCAGGTGCCATGGGTTGACTGAGATGACTGGCAGATGCACCAACTGTGCCCTCTCTCCTGTGTCAACTTGCTGCATTTTAGCCGTCCCGTGCTCTGCTCACTGTTGCAAGCAGCGCTCCTCTGCCCTCCAGCTGTCGAGTAGTGTCCTTCATGAGCCTCCTCCATAGAGGCTGATCTTGACACCGCTCGTGCCAGTCTTTGGCAAGTCAACTCAGGTCAACATCCTCCCATACCGTATCAGTCCACCTCTTTTCCAGCCCATGTCGTGTCTATTTAGCCCCCTCTATCCGGCCAAACAGAAGCTGCTTGGGCATGCGGTGGCTGGGCATGTGGACTACATGACCCAGCCAATGCAGCCTTGTCTACTCGAGGAGCTCACTGATGGGAATGTGTCCAGATCTTTCAAGGATTTGTGAGCTCCTCACACAATCCAGCCTCGGCTAAACCCAGGAGTGATCATAGGGATGCCAGCCTGAAAGTGTATAACCGGCGCAGATGTTCTATCAGAGGGGTCCACGTTTCACAAGCATAGAGAAGAGAGGGCATGGCTGTGGCTGAGAAGACAAAGCTTCGTGTGTAGCTTCCACACATGGGGTCACATACAGATGGGGTCATACACAGACACAGATGGGGTCACTCACACGGTGTACCAAAGATAACAAAGATTCCCCGTATAGCCTTAACAGACTGTAGGGGCAAGTGCTGTTAGCGAGCACCTATGAAGGCCGGAACGGTACACGAGGGGGTGGGTGGCCAGCACCACGCCCGACCGCCTTTATCTCCAAAGTGGCGATGTTTACACATCGCACCAGGTACTCATTTGAGGCTGAGCCGACCTAGGGGAGGCCCAGGACCGGTTCAGATATTCGTCACTGGTGTTGGCCGTGAGCGGGAATCGAACCCGGGTCACCAGGTTCGTAGTGCAGCGCGCTAACCGCTACACTACCGCCCCACGGTGTACCGCACACAGAGTCACATGCACGCATGGTGGCGGCGGGAATGCTAACCGCCCCCGACCACCCCCTCCCTACAACGCTTACCGGACGCGAAGAGGACGGAGATGCCACGCGCGCCGGCCTTGGCGAGCTCGTTGGACACGCGCGTCATGTACGCGCGAGACAGGCTGTCCTCGTCGTCGCCGTAGCTCACCGTGTGCACCCACGGCACGGACGACGTGTTGCTCAGCGCCAGCAGCCACTGCAGGAACGGCTCCTGCGTCTC